>NC_079172.1:61832650-61932650 GCF_947568905.1 Ostrea edulis | reverse complement strand
AAAAAGACTCGAGTCTTTCTTCACATAACACAAATTTAAGGCTAAAATATTGCTTTAATTCTTGCATTCACAAGGTCAAAATTTTGGCTGTCAATATTAAATGAGTTATATTTATAATGTTTACCATCAAAAATGAAAAATATTTTAATAAACAATCGTGAACCAGTCTCTTTAATAACCTTTTACATGCATTCTAACTTAAGGAGGTATGCTACACCAGAGAAATTTGATGTAGATGAAAAGTGTAGGATATGTACAAAAATATTTTGAATTTGAAAATTTTCAAATTTACTTTATTTTGTCAAAAAATACAGTTTTAGTAGAAGGTAATCTGAAAAAAATTTAAAACCCCTGCTGGACTCGAACCTGCGACCTACAGTTCAGCAGTCGGTATTCTAACCTACTGAGCTACTCGGCTAGGTATTTAAATGGAAAAGGAAAAGTCAAATATTGCTGATATCGATTTTGTCATCCATGTTTTTAAAGGAAGTCAGCCATTATGACGATGTAGAGTACTACCTTAATGGCCTTCACCTTGTATATCGATTTTCATTTCGTATGATATGGTAGTAATAGTACTTTTTCTTCGTATATCGGCTTGGTAACAGCTCAGTGGTGAGATCACCTAATATTAATAATGCAAGGGCCTGGATTTGATCCCCGATTGATCCAAAGATTTCTCTCCCCTTCCAGCCACAACCAGGAACTACCCAAAAACAAACCTGGTAATATAACCCCGAAGCCCGAAGTTTTTTGTTTTGTTTTTTTGGTCAAACTTAAAATATGATGCTGATGATTTTAACAATATCACTTTTCATTTTTATTCAATTAAAATCTTCATCGAACAGATTCTAAAGTATGCCCTCACTTCTGAAGTATCTTTTAAATCACGTGTATTGATATTTAGAGTAAATATTGAAGTGCTCTATCCTATCGGAAACAAGAAAATGGTTGAACGTATGTCAGAAGATTTAAATGAAAGATTTACAAACCGTGACGCTATTTTTAGCACAGCACAAGTATAGACCTATGATTTAAAGCTCTCAATGAAACTGTTTTATATAATTGTCTATGTAGGTCTGTACACGTACCGAGGTTGTTGTAGTGGTCGACTTTCCGTTCCTCCTAGCTTTGTACACGTAGCCATAAGTACCATGTCCTATCAGCTTCTCCAATCTGTAATCCCCGTAAACTTTACCCTCCTCCTTATCCATAATATACTAAACATTGGCTGCTATTTCTTCAATAAAACTGTAAATGGCACTGCTATGCTTTAGAACTGTGTGCAATTTTGAATATAGTTAACAAAGAAACCACCTCTCGGGAATCTTTATAAACTGCGCATGTGTCTCCGGGTATTAACCATTGATTTACAGATTTAAAGAGAATGGCACAATTCCAAAAAAATTTAAACTTCCTTGTTTGGAAACTGTTTCAAAATAATTTGTAAAAAATACGTCATATGGATGTTTAAAATTCTACTGGATTGCGATTGATTTTGATCTACATGTACAATGTATAATGTCTGCGTTTAATGGGCCTGGAAATTCAATGCATTTCTTATTCCGTTAGCTACCCTGACTTGTATGTAGTACCAAACAGATACGTACAAATTTTCCTAGGTTCAATTTTTTTTATTCTAAAGACCTCTTATTGTGCATGGTATAAAAGAAATCTATCCTATAATTTTTTCCCACTTAGTTTCAAATATAGGATATCAGACTCCAGTTAGAAGAATGTGAAATTAAACTATGCCCTATGTAAAAAATTTCTATAGAGATTTTACAAAAATTAATAATACTTTTCATAAAGCTATTTGTTACTAAATCTCGAAAAATATATTGTAATCAATATATTTGTGTACACCGCGATATACAATAATAGGGTCTGTAAGTCTCGTCATGTACAGTACACGACACGAGTTTTATACACCCCACCGTGGAAAGACCACGGTGGAAAATCCACGGAGATACACCGTGTCCTCCGTGTTCCACGGTGTGTGTTATTTGCGAATACACACAGCTGCTAAGAGCTTTGTTCTGGCCACGGGCGCCTTGCGGGAAATGTGAAAATGTGCCGCAGGCCAAATAATCAAGATAAGGGTGGAATTTTAAGAAAAGAAAAAATGTCAATATTTTCCCCCCTGATACTTATATTGTTTTTCAGCATATTGAGCCAATTCCAACGATACCAAACACTATATATTATGTTTTTAAGAAAACCTGGTTTTGACTTTTTTTCTTTTAGTCTTCTTTCTTCAAAAAATATTCTTAAATTCTATGTTTAAATAATGCGTACTTGCAGGCAATTCCTGTTTTGAATGCGAATTAGTATATTCAGTAAATGAAAAACATAAATATACAACATGTGATAGGGATATTTAATAATTACCATGTGCTCTCTCTCTCTCTCTCTCTCTCTCTCTCTCTGTGTGTGTGTGTGTGACAAATGTGCTGTTTAACATAATTACCACCATCATATTGTGTTGATATGCATCTTGACAAATATAACTTGATCCAATATAGAAATTAGAGCATTGTCGATGATTAACAAATTGGAATTTATTACGTAATTAATAGAAGCAAAAATACAAACCATCGAATGATTTATTTTTAAAATCCCGATTTAATTACATTTGACCGAGACTTATGTTCGATGTACTTTGATAGAGGTTTTCATAAAAAAAAAAATGTTCATCGGGAGTGTCTGGATAATGCAATGATTTTTGTATAATAAGTATATACCATGCAAATTCCTAGGGTCTTTGTCACAGTATAACTAAATTACGGTTAGCTAGTTTGGGTTTTGACTTCTCATGAAAAGTGTGAAATATATTGGGTCGGCGCAATATCAGATCTAGTCTAAGATCACGGGTATCTTACGCCGACCCAATATATTTCACACTTTCCGCAAGAAGCTAAGCACTTCTGTTGATTTCAAATACACGGATTAGCTGACCCCCATTGTTCTACTGAGGCGAAAACCCCTTCGAATTTGCATGGAATGTACAAGTTATACACAGGTCATTGTTATAGTCATACATCATAGTACCGCTAATCCGACAAATATTTTTTTTTATTTTGAATAAGTTATTGAATGACGAAGTATGACCAAACTGCAGATTGAATTTTATAGAGCCCCGTGCTAACATTACTTATATTTTTCAATGTATCAGAAGGGGTATGTTGCCGGTTAAGTTGTATAAATTTCTTGACAAGCAATAAAATAACAACAAAAATGGTGCTTAAATTTTCCGATTACGAAAACCTTTCAAGTTTTCAAAGTACACCCTCTCCGATTCTACGTGCTTGTAATCAATATTTAAGGATGTAAATCCTCGGTGTCAAATGCAACTAGTTCATGAAAAAAAAAACTAATATAAATATAAACAGAAATGACTTAACGATTATTTGCTTTTATTCATATACGCTATCGATTATTAAGATCTTTAATTTAATCTTTAGATGCATTAGATAATGAAAGCAAGAGAGAGAGAAAGAGAGAGAGAGAGAGAGAGCATTGGTAATCATTGATTATAATATTCATGAATGTATGCAGATACGGGAAGTTTAATACGTTCAGTATAAATCTTGAAAGTACAATTTCTTTCTGATTAATTATCCATCCCCTTTCATTCTGATATTTTTTTTATTTCCCATTTTGTTTTCTTTACATGTTAAATTTTTCGGCTGGTCCGGGTTAGGACTAATGAATGAGTCCCCCCCCCCCCCTTCTAAAACGATGTTACGTGCTTAGCTGTCTATCTCCCTCTCAGTCAACAATAAAATAAATACATGCTATATATACTGCAACATCATTGGATTTACTGGATAATTCTTTCTAGAAGGCACGGAGATTAGATGAATTTTACCCCCGTATTATGTTATAACTGACCAAAACCTAGTACGTTTGTTTTACAACTTTCATTCAGAAGACGCGCAAGTTATTGAGTTACTGAATAAACGAGAAAACGTCTGCATTTTTATTTCAATCGTTGCCAACTCTTTACTTTGTGATAATTCAAGACTACATGTACTCAATTCAATTTATTGGATCTCATCACCATTATGCAATGGTATACAAAAATATAAAGACAAAAAGCTGTTATTACATTTAGTAAATAATACATGCGTGTAATAAAATATTTATCAAGTTAGAAAAAAACCCTTAAAAAACCGTGTTATTATTAATGTGAAGTATGGGCATTCTAATGAAATTTTCTTAATGAAAGTACGGAGTTTTCTAAAGGTTTGTTTAAAAGTAAAGATAGTTTTAATATTTATTTGTTTAAGTGATAAAAATTTGATTCTTTGCTCACATTGCTTCACAGTTGAGTACATAATGAAATTCGTATCCACTGTAAACATGTACATGTATATAGCTGACCTTAATCACATATTCCTAATTACAATGAAAACTTTACGTAAAAATAAACTATTGCTTATGGTACACATTTCTTTGAACTGCTGTTTATCAAATTGAAATTACTGGCATGTGATTGTCGTTGTTCATGACCCTTCTTTTATTTGGTGAAATTGTGTTGCACGTGCCGTGAAACAATGTACCGACGAGTGGTAGGAATAACACAGGTGTTTATATACAGGATGTCGAGAATTTGGGCATTTCATAAAAAGGTATGAACGTCAGCAGGGAAGTCTACATACGGATATGAACCGAAAACACCAACGTATCATTAAACAACAATTACAAGAATTTAATGATTTATAGCTAATTTCTAAATAAGTAATGGGGTGAGGGCATGTATGCTGGCCAAGCGAAAAGGTTTTTTGGGTGAATCATTTCGGAAATTATTTCTTTGTTTTATCACACGGAGGTACACGGTGGCATCGACGGAGGTACAGGTGACATACACGGAGATCCTCCGTGGACTTCAATGTCTAGCTCGCGCGGAAAAATAGGACTTCAAAGGTGCCGACAATTTTAAAGGTCCACCGTGTTTGGGGCAAATTTGTTCCACCGCGTTGCGTGGAACACGCATAAAACTCGTGCCGTGTACTGTAATTGCCGAGATTTAGCGAGATTATTAACTTCCGGGTACATCAACTTCTCCGATTGCACTGTGTAGAGAGTGATATACATAGATATAGCGTTATCAATCGATTATGTGGAGGTTTTAACGATTGAAGCATTAGTGGAGTCGTCGAGGATTCTTCGCTTCGTGTTTAAAGTGATTTCCTACACACAAAGAACACCGGAAAAACACTTATAAACAGATATATTAACAAATACACAGAACAACTTACAAAGGGTCAACAAATATAACGACTATAGTGCTGCGCAATTAAAATCCCCGTCCGCTTGCCTAGAGTTCGCGGGTAAGAAGAGAGAAAAACACGTGCAGGTTCAGAGGACTCCGAGCCCGACCAGAAATACCAAACATCCACCCCCCAAAATCACTACACTTCCCCCTGTTTTGAGGAGGAATGTCCCAATTCCGATAAATTAAACCTGCAACACTGTAGCTTACATTAGATGCAATTACACCTCTATAAAATCATAGCAATTTAGCAGTCCAAAAAGTTCACAACACAGAAAGTCACGGTCACACAACGCATCACAGAAAATCAAGTAACAGGAAAGTCACACCACAGAGTCACATACGGTCACAAACTTTCCACATGAAAACGTCACAGGACAGGCATCATCTTGGACATCGGACACAGCACATCACACCAGAGGACATCACATATTCCAGGTCAGCAGATCCGGAAACACCACAAGGAAATACCCCTGCCCAAGAACGGCTGGGTTACGGCAGCCTAATCTACCCTTCCCCGCATTTCGGGGTACTGTGTGCATGGAGGAGTTCACACCCCTCACATAACTCATGAACATTTACTTTCTGTCGTATCCCCTTGCGATGACCAAACCTGGGTTGTCCCTGGTTCACTGTAAGTTGAACCTTGGATGCATAGCCATCATCCCACGACCAATGGATACTCGTGAAGCCACAAGCAACAAACCCATCCCGTTCATTGCTTAGACGTTTATCAGGAGGAAGCCTCTCAGTCAGAGAAGGAACACTGCCATCCCACCAGGGTGAACGGGACAGAGCCACAAACCCCGCATTTGCGGGGTCATCTCCACGAGACGCAGACACAACACACCCTCCATCAGACCAACACACAATGGTACATTTATCAGGTGCCTTGGGGACAGACGCCCCTGGGAACTGATAGGCCACTGCTTCAATCATGGCTGGGGCATTGGTAATGATTAGACTGTGCCACTCAGCAACAGTCTCTAACACTACAACTGAGGCCTGCATGCTTTCACTATTGCATGGGATACCAACACAGCCCTCGTCACAAACCTCCGCGCATGCATCGATTCCAACCTGGAATAATCCAGACTCACTAACATGACACTCAACTGCATCCTCACCCCCAGACTCGTCCTCTTCATCCGAGTACTGGCCATCAACAGAATGCAAGACCAGAGCCCGTGCCACATCAATTTCCCGCCGTCCAGCACTACTGGTCCAACCACTCAAACTCAGCTGATCATAAGCTGAGAGAGATGATATACCGATCACACCAGACCGTGCCTCAACCAGACACCCCAACTCGACTGTGGAAGGATCATCATCCACATCGCAGAACACATCAACAGCCATGTCAACATCAAAACCCAGAGAACACCCAGAGCTACCCCGAGAAGTCATATCACTATGGCAACCAACACTATCCCCGGTGTTCTCCAGCCCATTACCCTGATGACTAACACCTGCCTCAGTGTCCTCCGGCCAACCACACAACTTCTCATCTGCGCCTGGCAGCACCCCTGTCTGCGCCGACCATGTGTCCCTGACCCCTACTTCACTCCGGGCCCTCTGAACAACCACACCCGTCGACAACAAAACACTACTGCCCACCACAGACACACAACTACTCCGTTTCACTGGCATTCTGACCTCATGACATGCACTGTCGACTACTGACCTTGCTGTAATGGAGCTACCTAATAAGGGTTTACGGAGCACCTGCCCCGACCTATTTTGAGCCCCGGTCCTTGGGGACCAACCAACTAACACGCACTGACTAGACAACTTGGGACCATCCCTACTAGCAGCCTTACAGTCTTCTGTACTGACATGCCTAACGAGTGGAGATCTCGACCTTGACCTGCTATGTCTAATCCCACGTCTGACTGGCGAGAGACCGAAATGCATACCCCTATCTGCATTGCCCATAGGCCTCACCGGCACCTCACTCGTCTACAACTTCAACTGTGATGCGCCAACACCTGACTGACCCTGCGAGATGCACTGGTGACATGGGGGCCCTGGGGAACTCTCGTTTGCATAGATGGGCAAATGATGGGGAGACTGAGGTTGGTCATGACTACCACCACTACTAGTAGGGCTAATGTAATAGGTGTTCTCCAAAGATACCGACCCATTACTGTTGAGGACTCTATGGCATGGCCCACCCACCACGCTGGGACAACCAACTTGCTCGTCCAATATAACTGGTAGAGTTGGTTCAGGGTACCCCCCTACTTGACCTACGGACAAGATATCCCAACCTGGACTTAGAGATGAAACCCCCAAATCACCCCTGGGCAGAGGCCCTGGGGAAGAGTTACCTACATTCCCAGGACACCCCGCTAACTGCTGAGCCACTACTATGGAACTGTCGCCACCCCTACTGTTTCTCCTAGACATTGCCTGACTGATCATGTTACTAACATTGTTAGTCAACTGTGCCAACTGGGTCTCTAGCATTAGAAACCGCCCTTCCAGTGCCTGCGACAGATTAACTGACCCAGTCCCATGTCCCTGGCCTGAAGCTACAACAGAACCCATTCTATCTAGCTGGTAATGTTGGTCCTTTTCAAGTCCCCCATGTGGCCCCACATTCCATCCTTGGGTGCCCGTCACGCCCCGCGTAACATCACCCCCGGAATACCCCTGCCACCCGGCGACCCCGCATCCCTTACTTGGGTACCCGCCAAGCTTTCCTGCCCGACTACCTTACCCCCCGGGATGCCCCCGTCACCTATCCATCTCGGACTAACCTGACCAGAATACCAGGCCATCAGAATTACTGCCTAGCCACAAACCAGAATAATACAACACAAGTACAATAATTACATTTAACCATGTAAACTAACAAAATTAACCAAGAAATTCTAACATTTCAAAATGGTTCCCACCTGCCACCACGCGGGCCCCGCTATGATCCGCGGCGCAGGTGGGCAAAATATCCTACCTTAGGTGGCAGAGGGCAGTTTCTTTGGTTTTGAAACATGTGGATAGGGGGTATACACCAAAGTCAGATTATGACAGACTAATGAAAAATCATATTTCCCTTTTATGTCAATACTTGTATTTCATATTAGTGTAGTTAATAAATTAGGACCCTAAATTACATGTAATCTGTAAATACTGGTGCTGGTGCACAAAACATGCTCTGAGCAGGTTCCCCTTTTTTGCTTTGATTTCCCCTCATTTGGGCTAATCCGCACCACCCCCACACCATCACAGTACCAAACATGGGGATTTAGACACTGTGCACAATCAAGAACCCTATCTGCCCTTCTCAAAAATCTACCTCTCATATGGGGCCATCCACCTTCCCTCACAGCTACAGACCTTTTGCTAGATCCTGCATGTTTTCACCGGAATTTCTTCAGCAACTGACCACGTTAGGTAGCAGGGGACAGTTTCGCACTATAGGCCCGTCAACTTTTTCAAAAAATGGAATTACCCCGTATTTGAAGTGATATTACATGTGTAAAAATGTATACAATAATTTTAGGATGCATGTCAAATGTAGCTGAGTGCTTAGTAAAAATGTTGATATACAACATGTAGGTCTCACCATGATTCCTAGCATATAGATGGGTGCAAATACGAAACTAAGATACATGTATACACTACACGTCTATACATTTATACATTACACGTCTATATATGTGTACATTACATGTCTATATATGTATACATTACACGTCTATATATGTATACATTACACGTCTATACATGTATACACTACACTTCTATACATGTATACACTACACTTCTATACATGTATACACTACACTTCTATACATGTATACACTACACTTCTATACATGTATACACTACACGTCTATATATGTATACATTACACGTCTATATATGTATACACTACACTTCTATACATTTATACATTACACTTCTTTTCATGTATACACTACACCTGTATAGATGTATACACTACACGTCTATACATGTATACATTACATATTTATAGATTATACATTACATGTCTAAGAATGGTTGTTTTTGTTTCTTTGAATATTGTTTAACATTTCATTTAAAAATCTTTCATTGATTAAAAGACAAATGGAAAAAGTTTGAACTGTACGTGACGTTCAGGGTCACTACAGTGAGGAGTTTTTATAGTGCCGACATTTACTATGACACATCTACCTCTGTTCTTATAGTCATATCCTAAACACCCGCGACTTTTACCATAAATGTCAGACACTTAGCGAAGGAAACAGTACGTTTTAAAACCAGGGAGCTGAATCTAAATACAGTTTTATTTTTAAAGATGTGTTTAAGGCGGACTATCGCATTCAATGTCAACAAATTTGACCTTGATCTTGAATAATAGCCTTGAACTTAGCTTATTATTAAACCTAAAATCTAGATCTTGTAAAATTCAAAAGATAAGAGTAAGATTAAAGTTTCAGACAGACAGTCTAAAATCTAAAGACAAAATTCTATGCAGGTGTAATAGAAACAATTGCCACTTTAGTGTCAAATTCCTTTTCTTAATAAATGAAGATTCTCGTTGGAATCCAGTTTGAACCTGAAAAAAATCAAATGGTCAAATTCGTTTCCGTTTCACGGTGGTGATAAAGTCACATCACTGATCTTATTAGAGACTTTCTCTTTGATAACAAATTTCTGACTATGGTGGATGATAATTAATCACTGCATGAAAATTCCAAAACCAGCTTACTCAGCGATGGACAGTAACGGTCATCTGAACATCGCACGCAAAAACCTTTAATGTTTGTTGGAAGTGTTGCATATTGATCTTTCAATGAGTGTATCTTTCAAACTTTGAGAACAAAATGGTTTCAGATATTTTGTTGTATCATCATATGTTATTAATACTAGTTGTCGCGCTGATGCAAATTGAAAAGGAAGGACAGGATTGATTGATTGATGCTTTCCGCCACACTCAACAATTTTTCAGTTATCTGGTGGCGCCCAGGTTTTATTGGTGGAAAAAAGAACCCAGATACAATGTACCTGGGAAGAGATCACCGACCTTCCGAAAGTAAACTGGGAAACTTTCTCACTTACCGGCGCGAGCGGGATTCGAACCCGCGCCGACAAAGTTGAGAGGCCGTGTGATTTTGAGCGCGATGCTCTAACTCCTCGACCACGTAGTCGCATGTAGACAGACAGACATGGTGGTACTTATCTAACCTTGTTTACAAAGGCTATTACACTAACAACATCAATATGTTTTCTATTTGCTCATATGTAAAGGAGAACATTTCTATGAATTCATTAGGTTTTTAATTCTCAATTAATCCAAATGGCCCTAAACTTGGACCTGAACTTTTGATGTTCGGGTAGTGTAGTGGTTACAACACTCAATTCCTAATGTTGTGACCCGATTTTCCTAACTCTGTGGTCATATGTCATTTCACAAATATTGTTTCGCTCCTGAATATCACTAATTACTCTGCTCGATTAATGTCAAGGAGTAAAACAGGATAGTTTATAGTCGCATAAAAACACAGATTGACTATTACACTATTTTGATGAAAGCTTCCGTGCACATTAAGACTACATATTTTATTTTCTAGGCTTCCTGGGTTTCTAAAGATTGCATCATTTATGAAGATTTGGTTTTTTCTTCTTTGAAATAAACCCAGTAATACTACATGCCAATTTTGGTAAAACTTTTCCTAATATGTCAAGTGCAAAATCCAATTTCATATGTCCAAATTTGCAAGGCAAAGAATAGTGTCAACAAACTTGAATCTAGATAAAAACTCATTGCTATCAATTTCAATCATTCTTCTTAAAACACTTTAATGAACTTTTTCTAAACATTCTAATGCAAACTTTAAACCAAACCTGTGCTCCTGTCTAAACCATATATAGGTCATTGGGTTAACAATATAGCATTTATACCACACAAGAGTGACTGCATATCATATTGAGCTCTGATGGGTCAATGATCTTGAGATGAAGACTAATGCAAATTTCTCGTATCATAATTGGAAATGTCAAACCAGTTTTCTGGCCTGAACATCATCCATATATACTGTATGAGAATGCTTGAATCTTTATTTACCAAAATAGTTTTTGGAAGATCTTCCCAAAAGATTTTGTGAAATAATCCTGCGTAAAAGTCTTGGGATTTAGCAAATATCTCTAGATTTTTATTCGTTATGCTTGAGAGGATTCATTTGAAACTTGCAGAGAAGTATCAGAGTTGCAAACTAAAGGTCAATCTCAAATCTCATAACTTTTGATCAACTGGTGTAAAAAAGTAATTTCTTATCTTGTTGAATCGTGTTTCAATAGAAAAGCTGTAAAAGTGGGACTTCTGAATAGAGGCAGTCACCGAAATTCGATCAATTTTACAATTCAAGCTTAATAATAGCAAAAAGCAACATATCAATGAAAAATTATGTTATGAAAATATCAAATATGTTATTTAATCACATAAGTATTTTTTCTCTAGCTAGTGAGCAAAGCCTGATCAGGTGGCAATACTAAGGTTTAACACCTTGTAATTTTCTCAAAAATTAAAGAAAAAAATTCTTGCCATATGCACAATCTCCATACCCATACAAATACTCTGTAAAACAAGAAGGTCCTCACTTGAAAACTGTGGAATGAAAAATCAACAAAGCGTGTACTCTCTATGTAATATTTTCTCAAAACTGACTACGTTCAGCAATATATAATTTTCTCAAACAAAGTTTTCCTACTAAGTGATACTACGACCTTATCCTTTGACCTTGAGAAACAACAGTCGTCCTCCACTTGACATAACATGTATGTGTACCAAGTTTGACAGTCCTAGCCAACAGTACGGTCTAAATCCTGCTACTACGATCATGACCTTTGAACTTGAAAAACAAAATCCATCCTCCACTTGGCATAAGGTGTATGTGTACCAAATTTGATTATCTTAACCCAATGGTTCTGTCTTTATTTTCGTATTTCGATTCATGGGGGCATGAAAACATGTTTAACCTACATGTTACAAGTATTGATTACGTGAATAGAATACAAAGCACTTTGTTTGATATTTATGGCATGAATCGTGTTAGCAGAATTTTAACAAGATTCCACTTTTGGCATAGTTAGCGATGTCATTGAAATTGCTAAATTGAATAATGTCATTCTATGGAATTAAAGAGTTATCTTTCTTGGTTTTCATAATGAACACTTAATCTATCGTATAATAAATTGGATAATTAATTGGTTAATTGATCTTACGCATAAGTATACGATAAACGTATATAAACAAAGTAAAAGACTAATTTTTTCTTATCAGATTTCTGAAAACAGTAGGATCATAATTTTGATGTTGCAAAGAAATTATTATAAGATATAACTGTCTATTTCTGATTTAAAATTGAATTGAAAATCAAATGAATTTTCAAATGTTTATACAAATACACCCGATACACAATCGCTCGGGGTTTCATTTTATTCTCCAAATACTAAAAGCACAAATAAAAACTGATAATTTTACGAATGACATACAGACATTATGAGACCACTGTTCATTTTGAAATCATTGTTATCGGGACATAGTGCATATATGTGTTCATAGCAATTTCACATAGTCGAATTACTGAATGTCTGAATTACTAACTTATTTCTAAGTTTTTCAAACGTTTAGTCTTGTATATATACTGTTTGTAAGTTTTGAATCAGAGATTCGATTGAATATCAATTTAGTGAGAATAACCTTGCCACCTTGGGAAAAACATTACTATTCTTTTATCTCCATAAAACAACCACTTATGCGATAATTCATACTAAAGTATACAATTACAGAGAAAATATGTATGCATTACAGACTCTTTAAACCACCACGGATCATGCATGATATTCCTTTAAAACCATGCTGCCAGTTCCTTAAGCTCAAATTTACAATGGAATAGATGCCGTCAACATAAGCAACATTCTTCGTTATAAAAGTGTTCAGTCATGTATTCCAAATTATTTCAAGTTCAAGTCTACACCATGTATTTCCTACAAATATACTTCTACTATAGCATCGAAACTTTTTAATTATAAACAAACTTTGTAGTACCTAGATATACACAATCTTATACTTAATCTACCTACATCTTCATTTTCTTTCAACTTCTGGACATGTATTTACTGGTGATGTTGATATATATGTAGTTGAAAATGAGGACCTCAAATCACTTATTCTAAAAGGTCCTAAATACAGACAACCTCGGTCTTTCAATTGGCGACAGAACTTCATCTCTTATGAATTATGCGGAAGATTTTGTCAGACGAAGGGCTATATATGAAAAAGAAAAATTGATACATTGTCAGAATGGGTTAAAACCATTAGAGGAATATTAAAAATCCTGCATTAGACATATTAAAACAAAAGTAAGTACCATTTATTCTTCTGTGCTTAATAAACCAGAAGTGATAAAAGCATTAGATAGGTTACATGAGGAATATGTTTTGGTTCCAGCTGACAAAGCTTGTAACAACATTGTCTTTGTTTGGAAGGCTCAATATTACAACTGTATTTTAAACGAACTTGGCATTGATTCCACTTTTGGTAATCGTACTTAAACTCCAACTACCCTTTCAAAACATGAAATTCTTCAAAATCATGCTTCAGTTTTAGACACATTTGATATCCCAGTCAATGCGTCGAATGAATATGAGTTACTGTACATATACTGGATTTATAAATTACATAAAACCCTTACAAACAGAAATACATTCCTGGATCCAGTAAGTGCTCTACCAATCCCCTATCTTTGCTCCTCACGAAAATATTAACAGCTGTGAAGGAGAAACTTCACACTTACTGTTCGACTGCATATGCCAGAAGTGGTGTTAATCAAATGTGGATTCTAAAAAAAATCTGAAGAACTTTTAGTAAATTTGAAATCACAGAACTTTTCCCAAATCAATAACATCAAAACCTATGACTTTTCAACACTTGGCACGACCATTCCTCACGATAAATTAACGACGAGACTTTTTGACATCATAGACAGTTGCTTCTTCATCAAAAATAGAAAACACAAATATTCCTATCTAGTGATCAGTCATCCAAAAAATTATTTTGTGAAGCGCCACTCTGATTCCATGCATCAGTACTCTGAAGTTGAAATAAAAAAAATATGCTAGAGTTCCTCATTGACAATATCATCGTGGTCTTTGATGATCAGGTCTTCCAACAGTCTGTTGGGATTCTCATGGGCATGAGTTCTGCTCCTTTGTTAGCAGACCTTTTTATATTCATAGGATGTAGAATT
Organism: Ostrea edulis; assembly: GCF_947568905.1. NCBI lineage: Eukaryota > Metazoa > Mollusca > Bivalvia > Ostreida > Ostreidae > Ostrea > Ostrea edulis. Next base: position 61,918,133 of record NC_079172.1, on the reverse strand, counting down.
TATACAAAAACTGCTACTGGAGAGGAAAAGCTATCTTCCTCTGGCCTTCAATTCGAAATTTAGCTATATCGATGACGTTTTGTCTATTATCAATAATAACTTTCATTCCTATGTCGATTCAATATATCCCTGTGAGCTCGAATCAAAAGACACTACAGATTCGTCCACTTCTGCTTCATACTTAGATATTTTATTGAAAGTAGACATTAACAGCAAATTGACAACTCAACTGTATGACAAACGGTATTGATTTCAGCTTTTCCATAGTCAACTTCCCACAATCGTGTAGCAATATTCCAATATCACCTGCATATGGTGCTTATATCTTTCAACTGTTTCGATACACAAGAGCTTGTTCTGTGTATGGTCAGTTTTTAAATCGAGGCAAGCTACTGACAAACAAGTTGATGGTACAGGGGTTTCAACAGTCTCGATTAAAGTAAGAATTTCGCAAATTCTATGATCGTTATAACGATCTAGTTTTCCAATACAACCTATCATTGGGTCTATTGCTGTCTGACGTGTTTCATACCGATTGTTAGACCGTTCTCGGCACACTGATTTTGACTACGGATAACTCCGTTTACTTGGTCAGGATATATGGCTCACGGCGGGTGTGACCGGTCGACAGGGGATGCTTTCTCCTACTATGCACCTGATCCCACCTCTGGTGTGTCCAGGGGTCCGTATTTGCCCAACTATGTATTTTGTATTGCTTATAGTAGTTATGAGATTGATTACTGTTCATTATCTTCAACTTTCATTACAGAAACCTTTACCACTCTGTTTCTTCCTCTTTTTTTTATTCCCACAGAAAGTCCTGTGGATTCTCTTAAAATTACAAATCTTAGTTGTTAACTATTTCATTCTTTGATATTTTGAATTAATGAAATTGAAGTCTACGGAGAGTGACATAAAATGCCAAGAGGTATATATATATATATATATATATATATATATATATATATATATATATGCAAATCGCATTTTCCTCTATGAACCAACCAATTTCAGCACGCGACACAATCCGTTCACATTGACTATGAACGGATTATGAACTAGCTTAAAGCACGCGACTGAGAGCGTAATGGTTTGAAAAAAATAGAACATCTGTTACAAAGATCTCGCAAGTCACACCTGTGGATTAGCATCCCAATCTTGCGGTCTCCTACCACCAAACTACAGTGCACCTTGCAATGTTGATAAAAAGCAGGGTGAGACGATATGTGACGTCATGTCGATGTGTTGACGTACGTCACAATAACTACTGTGACAGAAGCTAGGAGTTCGTTTTATGCAACAAAATAGAAGCAATGTAAACAAACGGTGTTTTAGTAAATGAATATAAAGATAAAAAAAAAATGAACATCACTTTTGAGCTCTTCATGGTCAGTATGAACGGATTTGGATTTGAAGCAAATTCTGTGAATCGCGCTAGCGATTCACAGAGAATTTGCCTCAAATCCAAATCCGTTCATACTGACCATGAACAGCTCAAATGTGATTTTCATTTCTTAAATGACATGTTCGGAGAGGACACATCTGCAGCTATTTAAAATTGTTAAGCCGTTCTTGGCACACTGATTTTGACTGCGGATAACTCCGTTTACCTGATCAGGATATAGGGCTCAAGGCGGGTGTGACCGGTCGACCGGAGATGCTTACTCCTTCTAGCCACTTGATCCCACCTCTGCTGTGTCCAGGGGTCCGTGTGTGCCCAACTATTTATTTTGTAATGCTTGTAGGAGTTATGAGATTGATGACTGTTCGTTATCTTCACCTATCATTTAGGACCTTTTAGAATAAGTGATTTGAGGTCCTCATTTATCAACATCACTAGTAATGACATGTCCAGCTGGACTATAGTTGACTGAAGACGAAGAACAAGAACACGTAAGTTGATTTAGTATAGGATGGTATATGTCTGGGCAATGTAAAGTTTGTTCATAATTCAAAAGTTTGGATCCAATAGTAGAAGTACATTTGTAGGACATACAGGGTGCAGACTTAAAATTGAAAAAAGTTGGAATACAACTCTTTATGACAAAATATGTTGCTTACATGTATGTTGACAACATTTTCCCGTTGTTTCTGAATTTGAGCTTACGGAACTGGCGGCATGATTTGGAAGGTATATCATCCATGACCCGCGGTGGTTTAAATACCCTGTGATTGGCAACAGCCATAATCATAGAGTTCAGTCTATATCAGATGTTGAAAAATCTAAGTATAGACTACCTGTGGCTTCTTCAAATAACATGTGTAAAACTATCAATGGAACAAAGTAAAGTCTTGTGCAAATACGATGTGGCCCTAATTGTCTATTGACGTAAGTTAAACGTGAATCAAATGCGACTTCATTTATACTTGGTCTTTTATATGAACGATGTCCATGACTTCGATTCAGTCTTTGAGTATTTGAAAAAAGTCCCATCACATTCATGGTATTTCCTTGTGGACTAGAAGTGAAACTCAAAGGTCACTAAATATGAACGGAAAACGAAAGTTTCAAATGACGGATGGCTTTGGCATGATACACAAGTATGACAGTTATGACTTCGAGCTTCATGAATATATCAGTTTTTGCATTTCACTTCAAGATTGTACATAGACATACTCAATTTTGCTTTAATGGAAAACGCTTATATGCAAATATTGTCAATAAGAAGAACCTTAGTCATGTTTAAGCAAATAGAAGAACAACGTCTGATCACTGTATATTGTATCATAAATAAGTTTAAAAAACCAAATGTGTAGTTTAAATTCATAGTCTGTTATGTATACAGCCACCAAATCTCATGAATTATTCTTGTTTATGTGGATATTGAGATAACGGCATCGCACTGATAAATGCACTATCTTCCTTAATTGGTTTACATTTCAATCTTAAACTGTCCGCTAACCGGAAAGCTTTTTTGAAACCCAAGAAATAACTGTAATCACTTGCATCGATTGAAAAATGACGATAAAGAACATCGATCCATCCTAAAATCCCTATAAAGAATATAGAATTAGGAGTAGGATGAATACGGACTCCTGGACAAACTTAAACAAACTTGAGATATCCCCCTATATCCCTCTTGAATCATCATAAAAACAGTAAAAATTTACATAATGGTAAGAAATGGATTTTACAAAAGGCATAACTGCTTATATTCACGGCTAGGCCCACGTTCGAAAAGATTTACAATCTATTTAATCTTTTTTTAAAAGCCTTCCATGCAGGGAAATTAAAAAATACATTATACTACAACAGATTTGTTATTCATATGTAGTGTCAGTCGTGTTCGATTGCCGGTGGCCAGATAGCACAGTTGGTAGAGCACCTGACAAGAGACTCAGGGCACCCAGATTCAAATCCGGGTCTAATCCGTTGCATTTCTCCCTTCCTGTTACATTTCGTGCCGTAGACCATCCCTTGGAACTGACAGGTGAAAATACCCGCCAGGGGATCAACATCCTGGGTTGATGTCTTCAGGTGTGGAGACATTTAAGGATGGGAGAATGTAGCGGTCAGTCTCCCCACAGCAGTATCTACTGAGCTATCAACTAATTCTACCCTAGACCAGGTTTAGGTTTACCCTAATTTCTGAGATGAGCTCACTCCTGAGAAGCAGATGTGAAACAGGTTTATACAATGTGAATCCTTCTTACAGGTAAACCTGGGTTAAACATAGGTGTGAATACGGCCAATAGTGTAGTGAGCTACCTTCAACTGGTATTTAAATATACACATTAAGCGCAAAGTATGAATAACGATAATTGGAAGCTTTAGGAGTAAAGTATTTGTATGTATAAACTGACAACGCTGGTAATCGTTTATATATATATTCAGTGTTAATCATACAAGACTTACAATATTATTAATGTGCAATCGTTCCACAAGGATACACAGCAACACACCACCATTCACTTTCCAGACCAGACGACAACAACCTCGTACATGCGCATCACACACGGTGTCTAGTTAACTCGTACCTGCACACACTCATACCACACTACAGGACCTTTTTAACAAAGAATACACGTTTTATAATCATTGAAAAAAACTCACCTCAGAAAAGCAGAATGCGTCCTTCTCGTTTGACTACCCTGTTCCTACTGAGAGCAATTGCTCGAATACACTGAAGTTCGATAAAGGGTATTTACAGTTTTAAAAGACGTCCAAAACATGGTAAAGGAGCGTTCGATTACCTCCGGTGTTAATTGAAAGAATAAACTAATTAATATGATGAAAACTGTTATATCATTAAGTATAGGTTATTCTAAAGAGATGTACATTCTATCACCATCTTTGAACTCACAAACGTGTTGTTGTTTTATTTTTGGGGGGTTCTATTGGTTTGTTGTTGTTTTGGGGGTTTTTTGGGGGAGGGGGTCTGTAAAGATGGCCATTGAATAGTTGAATTGCGTAAAAGTGAAGGTACCGAACAGTGACCTATTTCCTTGATTACAAAATCAAGAGGATTACAAATACGGACACCTGGACACACCAGAGGTAGGGTGCACACTGTAATAGATGTTTCTCGATTATATAAAAAAAACTAGATATACCAAAACAGCTTAAACTCTGGATATACATCATGTGTGACATTCTTTGGGTGACTGGTAGTGTGTGACTGGTAGTGTGTGACTATCTTTGGGTGACTGGTAGGGTGTGACTATCTTTGTATGATAGGTAGTGTCTGACATTCTTTGTGTGATTTGTAGTGTGTGACTATCTTTGAGTGATTGGTAGTGTGTGACATTCTTTGTGTGACTGGTAGTGTGTGACTATCTTTGTGTGATTGGTAGTGTGTGACTATCTTTGTGTGACTGGTAGTGTGTGACTATCTTTGTGTGACTGGTAGTGTGTGACTATCTTTGTGTGATTGGTAGTGTGTGACTATCTTTGAGTGACTGGTAGTGTGTGACTATCTTTGTAAGACTGGTAGTGTATGACTATCTTTGTGTGATTGGTAGTGTGTGACTATCTTTGTGTGATTGATAGTGTGTGACTATCTTTGTGTGATTGGTAGTGCATGACTATCTTTGTGTGATTGGTAGTGTCTGACATTCTTTGAGTGATTGGTAGTGTCTGACATTCTTTGTGTGATTGGTAGTGTGTGACTATCTTTGTGTGATTGGTAGTGTGTGACTATCTTTGTGTGACTGGTAGTGTGTGACTATCTTTGTGTGACTGGTAATGTGTGACTATCTTTGTGTGATTGGTAGTGTCTGACATTCTTTGTGTGACTGGTAGTGTGTGACTATCTTTGTGTGACTGGTAGTGTGTGACTATCTTTGTGTGACTGGTAGTGTGTGACTATCTTTGTGTGATTGGTAGTGTGTGACTTTCTTTGTGTGATAAGTAGTGTGTGACTATCTTTGGGTGATTAGTAGTGTGTGACTATCTTTGTGTGATTGGTAGTGTGTGAGTTTTTTTGTGTGACTGGTAGTGTGTGACTTTCTTTGAGTGATTGGTAGTTTGTGACTTTCCTTGGTGTAAGAAAATGATAATTACGCAATTGTGGCACTCAAATGTAATTTTGATTAAATTTTCTATAAGATTGGTGTGTTAAATTGTTTACGAATCTGACACGTGCTTAGTGCCTCTCTTTTGCTTTTCCGAAATGGTGACCTCCGAGATCAATGCACATCGGAGATTACGAACAGGAATTATTGACAGGATGACAATGATTCATGAACCGAAAATTTCTGCTGATTTGACGGGTTTATTGTTTCAGAATCACTCTGATTTTATGAAGTTAAATATATGCAATCACAAATATATTAGATATTTGTTCTTTTATTTTTCAATTTATTTGCCGTCAGATACAGCATGTATTGCTTTAAATTAGTGCTAACTTTAAACTATAGGGAAGTTTTTCGAGAGCCAGTTTTCTTCTAACAGCCATATTCTGGGGCAGCTTTGTATATATGTAAAACTTATACGGCACAATTTTTGATGCACCAGATGCGCATTTCGACAAATAATGTCTCTTCAGTGATGATCAACCGAAATGTTTGAAATCCGAAATAATAAACTTGTAAGAGCTACATTCAATGCTTTCTACAGCAACATTAATTATTCGTATTTCAAGACAGATTTTCATAACGATGACACGTTTCACACCTTGAACTGGAAGATTCCTCTCTGATCAAATGGCAAGTTCACATAACAGTCAACTCTGCTCTCTGATTTAATTTCCACATACATTAGGTTATCATGTATACATTGCCATCAATAATACATTTTATATATAATGTGCTTAGTACATATTTTCTTGTGCTTATGATATTTAAATCATCTTTGCAAAAGGATTTTAAAACACTGTGTTTTCATTACAATTCCAACTTTTTGTGACAAGAATTTGAACATCATTCGTTTGAACCTTAGTGCCACGAAGGCATGTAAAACTTTTTAAAATATTGCAATATCAGAAGATAAGCTACGCATTGTTTGGAAATTTGATGATTTTTGGTTGACATTTGAGCGGACGCATCCAACTTTCTTTGCAAATTTTCGATCTAAGTAGAAGACTGCTTATATATAGTGAACGCGGTAAAATTGATATCTTGTATTGGAGCATCATTATTTGAGTGTAAAAACAAATGGAATTCCATTAGCGTACCATGTGTCAGTCATCATTGTAAAATTCCTAAAATGGACCCCAATGGAAATAAGCCTGTCGGCTTTTTTGGGTTATCCAAGATAAAGGGCAGTATTTATTTTTGTTTTTTAAGTGCGCCTAGTGCTGGGACAATTTTTAAAGTCCAATCTGTGACTGTAAATGCAAAATGTGATATTATTTATAGAATGTGTTATTTTATGTGATATTATGTCATATCCGTTGCTATTCTTTGTCTAACGTGCCTTTATCTGAATAAACATAATAATAAATAATAATCATACATTTTTTACGTCCTTTAGGTTAATTTCAGTACTATTCTCAGTGTTCATTTCATATTTATCAGTCCAACATGGTGATCTTGGAGAGGTGAAAGTTGGAGACAAGGGGAAGTACCTGCAGCATGCCAATCTATCCAGGCACTTTTTCAAAGGAGGGAAGGAATACACATCTAGTGTCTCGTTTTTCATCATTGACGGATCTTCTGTTTCAATCCAGCGCTTTATTCCTCTCTCATACTCCGTACCTATATGTTGGTAAAGCATGAAAAATTAAACTTTGGGCGTGGACTTTTCTCAAATAAATCGCATTTAATGTGAACGAGATCCACTTGCAAGCTGATTAATCAAGGTGTGAAGCTTTATCTTAAAATACATCTAAACAAGAGTCCCATGAATCATAACGCTTACACACGTCCCTTTGCTTATACAGTCATATCGACTTGTAAACGTGGAACAATGATCTAGATATTCAATTTCATTCCTTGTCTCAGGATGTATGCAAGGTGAAGATAACGAAGTGATCAATCTCATAACGCCTATAAGCAATACAAAATAGATAGTTGGGCAAACACGGACCCCAGGACACACCAGAGGTGGGATCAGGTGCCTAGGAGGAGTAAGCATCCCCTGTCGACCCGTCACACCTGCCGTGAGCCCTATATCCTGATCAGGTAAACGGAGTTACCCGCAGTCAAAATCAGTGTGCCAAGAACGGCTTAACAATCGGTATGAAACACGTCAGACAGCATTTGACCCAATGCGAGATTGTATTGACGAACTAGAACGTTATAACGACCATAGAATTTGCGAAATGCTGACTTCAATCGAGACTGTTGAAACCCCTGTACCATGTATCTCTGTTTAGCAGACAATATTTCGGAGCGGATCTTAGGAATTACTAGTTAAAGTCTACTCTGACCACAGGGACATGATTCTTACAAATCTGATTCTGCACTACGTTTACATTCTTGAATTACATTTTGCTAAAGACATATTGTTCATCATGAGGAGAATTGCGTTGTTTCCAGCGTAAATTCTGACTGCACTGTAATTAATGTAATTGTAGCCCCTCCTTTTGCCGGAGAAGGGGTCAAAACTGATTCCCTTTACAAACTTATAAATGCGTAGCAAAGTTTAGCATTGTTATTCTTCAGAAAAAAATAAAAATGTTTAAAAACTTTCCCTATGTAAACATTGAAATCTAATACGATAAAACTTGAAAATTATAGATATTACAAATTCAAATGCCATGCGTTGGAGTTCATACAGTAACCATGGAATTCAATTTTTACCAATGTCCAACACTGCATATATAAATACTCACCAGGAATAATATTATCTAAGAAGAATCCAATGAAACCTCCTGTAAAGGGAGCCGTACCGAACAGAACTTTGATCACCTGATCTACATCTTCAGAACCTACCAGCATGTAGAGAAGATACATGAGTATACAAATATTCACATAAATTATATATACATCATTATGTATTTCATCAATGAAATGCATTTTTCATTCTTAAAAATGTTGATATAAGTTCCAATGATCCCTGATGGAATCAACCATCCATTCCTTATAAATGAAGCTTAAACTGTCCCTATACAAATAATGTCTTGATAACTTTAAATTAATAGGCAATTTATTCTTCGAAATTATGAAATGATAATATATGAACTAATGAAGATCGACAATGTTGGTTTTGTAAACATTGAAGAGGACAATCGAAACCTGTTTTAACTTTATCCTCGTTTTCAACCAACCACTCGGGGATCATGATACCCATCAAGAAGGCTAACCCAAGGATTGTGATGTTTCTTGTGGAGAACATTTCACAAAACTGTAACACTGAAAGAGAAATCAGTTAACATAGACCCAAACAGAATGCAAATGCAAAGTTAGTGCAGCAAAGTGAAAACGGACTAATTAAATTCATGATTCCAAACTTTTAAACACGTGGGTTTCCATATTAATTATCAAAACACAACATGAGGTGTTGATAAAAAGTTAATCCTTTACATTAATTTAATCAGTTTAAGGTTTATATATACCGGTATATATATATATATATATATATATATATATATATATATATATATAAAAGCACTGAAAAGGCCACGACACTGTTGGTTATTTAAAACTCAAATTTTCGACGCAACCCGCGTCTTTATCAAGAGACATATATTACATAAACAAATAACACGCAAAAACGACAAGTATCGATAAACTACATTGGTGACAAGAGTGATACACTATTGTACTGAGTGATAAAAATGGTGGTGGTTTCGTTGTAAAGCGTGTTTACTGACTATGGTTTAGAGAGTTTGTACCATGGTCGGGTCGGGATGAAAATAAAATTATTCTTGAAAAATTACAGAAATCAGATAAATTTAGAGGGAAAACTTACAAAACAATGTGATTATGGAATAAAATGGTGGGAAGATAATGATATGGAGTGATTAAGTTCAAAACAATATTAGGTAGTCCGTACCATTGATGATTCGGATATGGTGAACAGCGAAAAATAATGATTGCCAGAAGAACACGATTAAACAACAAAGTCAATCAAAGGACACTGATCTAGCATTAAAATCAACAATCGAATAGGTGAATGGGAGAGAAGTCTAAGGAAAAAGATTCAGTATTATTTTTCACGATAATATATTTTTCAAGGTCAGACAAATTGAAGCCGCATTCTAGAATAGCTCTTTATGTTGCGATATCAGAATTTCTAGAATGCGGCTTCAATTTGTCTGACCTTGAAAAATATATTATCGTGAAAAATAATACTGAATCTTTTTCCTTAGACTTCTCTCCCATTCACCTATTCGATTGTTGATTTTAATGCTAGATCAGTGTCCTTTGATTGACTTTGTTTGTTGTTTAATCGTGTTCTTCTGGCAATCATTATTTTTCGCTGTTCACCATATCCGAATCATCAATGGTACGGACTACCTAATATTGTTTTGAACTTAATCACTCCATATCATTATCTTCCCACCATTTTATTCCATAATCACATTGTTTTGTAAGTTTTCCCTCTAAATTTATCTGATTTCTGTAATTTTTCAAGAATAATTTTATTTTCATCCCGACCCGACCATGGTACAAACTCTCTAAACCATAGTCAGTAAACACGCTTTACAATGAAACCACCACCATTTTTATCACTCAGTACAATAGTGTATCACTCTTGTCACCAATGTAGTTTATCGATACTTGTCGTTTTTGCGTGTTATTTGTTTATGTAATATATGTCTCTTGATAAAGACGCGGGTTGCGTCGAAAATTTGAGTTTTAAATAACCAACAGTGTCGTGGCCTTTTCAGTGCTTTTATAAATTTCTTTACTGGTCTTGTATCTTCTCAGATCCGACACTTTAAGAAAGTAGGGTGTTGTTGGGTTTTTGTGCTTTTATATATATATATATATATATATATATATATATATATATATATAAAAGCACTAAAGTTCCAACAACACCCGATACCTCAAAGTGTCGGATACACAACATGGATAAAAGGTCAAATACAAAAAATTATACAAAGCACTAAAATGACCAACAATACGAACGTGTTCGTGTCGTAGGTCATTTTAGTGCTTTGTATGTATATATATATATATATATATATATATATATATATAATTATATTAGCTTGAAAATACGGATGTATATTTAATTACTGGGATAAGATTTAGGAATTCAATTCAAAATCAAGGATTATCTCCCTCATGCATAGCTCTGATCCTTGGACGAATTTGGCTCCAGTTTTTGGCACTCTGGTTTTCCTGTTAGCTCTTACAAGTGTATTGTTATTTCGGATTTCCAAAATTTCGGCTTGAGCATCACTGAAGAGACATTATTTGTCGAAATGTGCATCTGGTACATCAAAATTGGTACCGTATAAGTTTTTTATATATAAATATATACATATTGTTGTGTATTTTACTATTTGCATTAAATTAAATCCTGTGATCTAAAATTGTTCCAGAGAGTTGATGTTTATTTCATTGACACCTGTGACCTATATTGTTTTACCTATTAGAAAGATGACTTAATGGTTGCATCATTGTTTTTCAGGATTGTACTAGAAAATTCATTCCTATTATATATACACTGAAATTCTTATGATAAAAAGAGCACTGTTGAGACACTTTCTATGCATTTGGATTATACTGGGAACTACGAGTTTGGAATTACTATTTTTATGTGTGTAGGTTATGTTCGGATTGTTGTTCAACTACCCTTAGTTATTATTTTGCTATCGTTACAATTTTCTATCAATCAGTAAATCTAAATAAATATTATCATTTGTTTAATTGCCTTTTGTTGGTAAATTCTGCTGCGCTCTATTAAGGGTTTATCCTGACCCATAACAGAATTGGGGGGCTATTCCGGGATAACAAACAATATATATCGCATTTTTAAAGTTTTCAATTTCGGTTTTTTCTGAATTATTGAATTTTATATACAGAATTTACTAACAAAAGGCAATTAAAAAATTAATATTTATTTACATTCATAAATTGTAGCAGCAGAATTTATAGAAAGTATCTAACCAGAGATTCTTTTCACCATAATAATTTCAGTGTGTATATATAATAGGAATAAAGTTTCTTTTCAAGGTCACAGGTGTCAATGAAATAAACATCAACTCTCTGGAACAATCTAGATCACAGATGTCAATTTAGTGCATATAGTAATAAACACACACACACATATATATATATATATATATATATATATATATATATATTCTAATATGAATTTTTTGACCATTTTTCATTTACTATATCAAGAGAGATGAAAGCAAGTCTAGAATTTTTTTTCAATGATACAAAATGCAGATTTGCTGAATTCAAGAATTTAAATTGAGTCATATTTTTTGTATATACCATAGAGCATTCTGGCTTAGAATTAATTGCAAATGTTTTAATTGGCACACAGCGGGGTTAAGGTGTCCCAAGTAAAATAACAAGTAATAACAACATATTCAAATTAAAGTAAAATTCTTCCAAGCCAAGCGTCGCATATTTTTACTAAAAATCGTTTGTCAATACAAAAACATCGTATCACATGTCCTCGCTTAAGTATTACGTTCTCATAAAAGTGACGTAAAGCTATTTTATAAGCTAGAATTTCAGTTGTTCATCACCTCAGCACATGTAAAAGATGCACTCAAATCATTTGTAATTTGGGTTTGTATGATAAATTTAAAAAGTGATCCAGACCGGTACAATATTCTCTCATATATTTTGTATTGCTTGTAGGAGTTATGAGATTGATCACTGTTCGTTATCTTCACCTTGCATTTAACCATCGAGTTTGTATCTCTGCTGGTGGACAGTCTGTCCCCGAGGATACTTGTCGCTCGATATATGTTCCTTCATATCTCAACTGATTCGATATGCAAGAGTTTGTTCTGGGTATAGTCAGTTTTTAAATCGAGGTAAGCTACTGACAAACAAGTTGATGGTACAGGGATTTCAACAGTCTCGATTGAAGTCAGCATTTCGCAAATTCTATGGTCGTTATAACGATCTAGTTCGTCAATACAACCTCGCATTGGGTCAAATGCTGTCTGACGTGTTTCATACCGATTGTTAAGCTGTTCTTGGCACACTGATTTGACTGCGGATAACTCCGTTTACCTGATCAGGATATGGGGCTCATGGCGGGTGTGACCGATCAACAGGGGATGCTTACTCCTCCTAGGCACCTGATCCCACCTCTGGTGTGTCCAGGGGTCCGTGTTTGCCCAACTATCTATTTTGTATTGCTTGTAGGAGTTATGAGATTGATCACTGTTCGTTATCTTCACCTTGCATATAGCAGTTTCCATAATCTCGACTCAAAGGTTGGGCATTTCCCAAATTCACTACCAAATTTTAACTAAACGAGGCTAAAAGTCCTGCCTTCCAAAATCGAAAATCTGCAACTAGTTACCTTTAGGAATATGTTTTGATTGGAATAAAATATCTTCACCTTTGCCCAGTCAATTTGTACACACGATTGGCTTTCTTTGTTCTAAATGATTATGCACATCAGGGCCGATTTCAAGGTCACAATGTAATATTAAGATTACTGTTGTGCACCCTATATATAAAAACATAGAATATATATTATCAAAACACTGAACAAATATCATCTGAGAAACATATTTACACATGTACAGCTTGAACACTGGATAACGGTAGTAATGGAGAGAAAATATTATGACATTTTCCCCGCAATATACAACTACAGATCTGTACGTCGTGATGTACTTTTATATTGTGACGTCATATAGTGTGAAGTGCACTGAGGAACATTTTGTGATTTTTTTTTTCAACTTTACTCGGGACACCTTAATCCCACTGCGCAACAGGTAAGATAGGTGAAACTGAATCTCCTGATAAATACTTCCTAAAATTCAAGATGTTTGAAAAAGGGCAGGATTTAACACATAAACGTCTCCGTACTACCTACCAGATATTCCAACGGAAACTACCATAGCCAGTCCCAGAAGGAGAGTTCCCCCGACGATTGGATCGGGAATCATTGCCAGGGCTGCGCCGACTTTTCCAACTACTCCACACAATACAAGGATTGCTCCAGCCGTAACAAACACCATTCTACTGGCAATCTAACGAAATTGAAACCGAGAACTCTGTAAACATTTATAAAGCATTTTACCAACAAAGCTTATTTGTAACATACGGCAAGGGATCATTAAAGATCTTAGACTGATATCAAAATATGCGTAAGGTCTATGAAAGGTGAAGATAATGAACAGTGATCAATCTCATAAGCCCATAAGCAATACAAAATAAAGGTTTGGGCAAACACGATCCCTTGGACATACCAAAGGTGGGATCAGGTGCCTAGGAGGAGTAAGTATCCCCTGTTGACTGATCACAGCCGCCGTGAGCCCTATATCTTGATCAGGTAACCGGAGTTATCCGTAGTCAAAACCAGTGTGCCAAAAACGGTCTAACAATCGGTATGAAACACGTCTGACAGTATTTAACGCAATGATAGGTTGTATTGGCAAACTAGATCATTATAACGACCATAGAATTTGCGAAATGCTGATTTTAAACGAGACTGTTGAAACCCCTGTACCATAAACTTTTTTGTCAGTAGCCTGCCTCGATTTAAAAACTGGCCATACACAGAACAAGCTCTTGCGTATCGAATCAGTAGAGAGATATAAACACCATATACAGGTGATAATGGAATAGTGCTACATAAATATGGGAAGTTAACGATGGAGAAGCTGAAATCACCCTGTTTGTCATAAAGTTGAGTTGTTAGTTTGCCATTAGTATCTACTTTCGATAAAATATCTAAGTATGAAGCAGAAATGCACAACTCTGAGGTGTCTTTTATCATGAGTTCACAGGGATATATCTAATCGATATATGAATGAAAGATATTGTTAATAAATAAAACTCGTCGATATATCTAAATGTCGAATTGACGGTCACAGCAAGAGAATTTTTCTTCTCAGTCTCACATACAAGTTTTTAATAAATTCTGCTTCATAGGAATATAACAACAGGTCAGCTAATAAAGGAGCACAATTCGTGCCCATAGGAATTCCAACAGATTGTTCGATGACATGATCACTAAAGACCACAAAGAGATATTGTCAATGAGGAACTCCAGCATATTTTTTTATTTCAACTTCAGAGTAATTGTGCATGGAATCAGAGTGGTGTTTAACTATTTCTATAATACCGGTAGAAAATAACAGTCCAAATTACTTTGCAATATATTTTCAGAGGGAAAGTACAAAGAGACGTCATACTGTGGTATCTTAGATACAGCAAATTTATGTACAGTGCAGATAAGCGAGTCGGTGTACGTGATTGGTCATCATTTGTTGAAGGCACCGCTAACGTTCCAGAAGAAAATATATCAATCCGACAGCGACGAGAGTATTGTCGAGGAATAACTTACTATTCAATTACTGGACATATTGTGTTATTTTATTTTTACACATATTGAAATAATTTCTTCTTACCCTTCTGTACAATATAGACGTATTTAAGCATTTGAACAGCATTTCGCAAATTCTATGGTCGTTATAACGATCTAGTTCGTCAATACGACCTCGCATTGGGTCAAATGCTGTCTGACGTGTTTCATACCGATTGTTAAGCCGTTCTTGGCACACTGATTTTGACTGCGGATAACTCCGTTTACCTGATCAGGATATGGGGCTCACGGCGGGTGTGACCGGTCAACAGGGGATGCTTACTCCTCCTAGGCACCTGATCCCATCTCTGGTGTGTCCAGGGGTCCGTGTTTGCCCAACTATCTATTTTGTATTGCTTGTAGGAGTTATGAGATTGATCACTGTTCGTTATCTTCACCTTACATGTATATTAGAAATACGAGGGTTGTCCAAAACTTCTGAGGACTGGACTCATAACTTTTAAAGTATCAATTCAATTTTATAAAAATTGTTATATATTACCAATTATACCATTGTTGACGAATATCCAAAATTTCAACTTTGTACTTTATTTAGCTTTTTGAGAAAATTAATTATTTTACAATACGGTTGTGCTCGGCGGTGCAACCTGCGACGTCAAAATTTTCTCGCGGTGTTCGCGCGTCTGAGAAAATCCTTCGAACATGAAATCCTTTTTTGATTTTCTTCATTTTTAAAAGCCGAGCTACCCAACATGCACATACCCTATGCATTCATGAATTATCCGATAGAATGCGGTGAACAGACGATATATTGATTCCCAAAATTTCCTTGATCTCTTGTGCAATCAGACGTCTGCCTTCCCGAACAGCATCGCCATTTCGTTTGAAATTTGCACCTCCTAACTATCGCACGATACATGTATATCATAATTCATGTAAATATTCCGTCATAATAATAAAATCTTCCAGGTATATAAATGAATATATAAACAAACTTCCTCTATAAAAATATACTATCAGAAATAAAATGAACAATGATTTAAGTTTTTTTCTGTGATTGTAATTCCGTTTCAATTATTTTAAATGGCTATTTTTTACACTGGTCGCTTTATGGTTCCCTATAATGAAAAACCTGAATTTTCCTTATTCATTGTCAATTAATATTGAAACTTTTTAAATCTTTTAATTGAAAACGGTTTGCTCCTCATGTTGTAAATTAAAAAACGCCGCTTGTCCACGGATTTTGGGACAACCCTCGTACATGTTAATGCCATTATATCTTGTCTACCGACGCTGCGTTATACAAAGGCAACTTTCCAAATAACCCTTTCCTTCAAAGGAAGCAATACCATGCTATATTTTATTTTTTCATGGAGTACATTGTCATATAATTAGATTTTGACAATTTTATTAAATTCAAATAATGGGCCGATTTTGGCCTTTCGTGGCTCTAGCTCTTTTAATTTTCAGTTTCACAAAAACTAAGCATCTTACAGATGCTTGAAATTTTCATCAATATCCAATTCTGTGCCAGTATGCTACAATTCTTATAGACTTGCTAAGGACGTAAAAATGATTGCTTCTATTTTCTGATATCTTTCTAATAGTACATTGTTATGAATTTTAATATATATTTTGCTAGTGTTTCCAAGAATACAATGACGTATAGAAATAAAGAAAAAGTATTTACGATACATACTTTTGTAATTCCAATTATCCCGATATTGTTACTGTATGACGTGGTCGCATGCCCTGGTCCCATCAAACCGGATATGATGCTCGATAAACCCTCTATAGCAATACCTCTGTTGATTGCGTGCGCAGGCGGATTAGGTACCTCGGACAACCGCGCAGCTACGAAATAATCTCCAACAGATTCAAAAATGGAAGAAAAGGTTGCAGCCATCATACCCATATACCCAGCAACGCTGTATGTTGGTATTCCAAAGGGCACTAAATGAAAGAGACTTTCCAGATAAAACATTCATAAATTCCTCGCCGCATCAAATTTTACAAACGATTAAGTGTTTCTCTTTTTCATCAATAAACGTATACTGTATCAATACATTTTATTTCTCGATGAAATCACTGACCAATCGGCTTCACATAAAAACCTCAGTACAAAAAAGACATTGACGACACCTGCTACAAATAAACTTTTTTCAAAAAGGATAAAAAGGAAAACAAAATTCATGTTTTGATAAGAAAATTATTGAATGTAATTACAACTATTTCTCATTTAGTCCAAAACAGAAAAACAACCCCTATACCTTCAATTTACGTTCTCAAGAAATCGGTATGTTTCGTGTATCTCTGATTGATTGACATGAAAACCTGCTATGGTGTAAATCTTTCTTCACTGGATTCTTTGCACTCACTGACCTTTAATTACACCACATCAATGTTCCTTGTATTACGGGGCATATCAAAATAGTGGAAGTGTGGGGAACTTTTGCCGCCTTCTTTGTTTTTATACGAACAACACGAACATTAACTTCTCTTAGTTATAAATGTAGTTTAAAGGGAAATAGACACGATTTGAGCTGAACATTTTCAAATTTATTTTTCCTTTTTTAACTTTTATAATGCTTGACAAAGGCATTTCTAATGGTCAGGAAAAAATTGAATGTCAATTGTTGAGTTACAAGAGGGATACAGAGCTCGTAATTATTTGTTCTGTAAACAAGGCTCGTGTCATGTTTTTGTTTACACGTACATATGGTAAATATATAAGTAATATATCTGTTTAAAGCAGTTTTTTTTAATTTACAAGTTACTTCGGAACACATTTAAACAGTTTTAGTGCTTTTCACATCTCCATTTGTTTTAAACATGATATTTCTTTATTAGGCAATCTATCTGTAAACAAAAACATGACACGAACCTTGTTTACATAAAAGTACCACAGACTTGCCAGTGCTGTATCTCACTTGTAACTTAACAACTGACATTCAATTTTGCGTCCCGTGGGGATCCGGGTTAGAATAAGTCCGCAGTACCCCTTGCTTGTTGTAAAAGGCGACTAAATGGGACAGTCCTTCGGATGAGACCGAAAAAACAGATGTCCCGTTTCACAGCAGGTATGCCACGATAAAGATCCCTCCCTGCTCGAAGGCCCTAAGCGCCGAGCATAGGCCTAAATTTTGCATCCCTTCAACGGCAATGGTCACCATTGCCGTTGAAGGGATGCAAAATTGTCTATGTCTCCATATGAGTGAAAAATTCTCGAGAGGGACGTTAAGCGATATTCAATCAATCATTTTCTGCTGACCATAAGAAATACCTTTGTTAAGTATTGCAAACATTAGAAATGGAAAAATAAAATTTGAAATTTGAAAGTATTTATGTCCCTTTAAATTTATGGTATAGCTATGAGAGCATTCGCTTCGTAAACGGTATGTCATGAGTTCGAGCCCCGTTTGTACCCTGGCTGCGTCAAACCTAAGACGTAAACAAAAGTAGTGATTGCTCCTTCGCCAAACGTCCGACATTTAAAAGTGACAATCACGGGGTTTTTTGGATATGAAAATGGGGGTCCCATGTCGCGGCCTGCGCTGGTAAAGAACCCTCACAGTAAGCGCTAAGCATAGCTCTAAATTGGTGGTACTTCAGAATTTGTGACATCTCAATATAAATAAAAAATTCTCGACGGAACGTAAAACAAACAACCAACCAACAATAAGTATGAGTGATTAAAACATATCAAGATGGCGATGCTTACGAGGAAGCGGAAACATAAACCAAGGAGCTTCATATAAAATGCTGACTTTAGAATCCGTTCTGGCACTGAATGCAGGCTCTGTGCTGTTACTAGGAAATACACCAGTCTCAGTCAAAATAAAGGAAAACGACCAAACGATGGCGATAGTCAGAACCACTGGAAAGAGCTGGAAGATTGGAAGTTTGGTCATGTGACATTTCTTCTTGATGGAAAAGGCCGGAACCGGAACTTGGACTTTGTTTATCACGTTTGAAAACAGGAGTAACAACGCAAGGGTTCTGGAAATGAATAATTAAATACAGCTATTTAAATTTAGTACAGAAGTAATATGCACATAGTGTCCCTCTACACTGAAAGCAGTTGAAAGCAACATTTTAAAAGATAAAGATCCGGAGCGATTCTTCTCATTTTCTTAGTTTCCAAATTAAAATCATATATAACAAGTCATATCACTGTTTGTTATATTCACCATTTCATCAAAATACTCACTGATAGATTTTGTTACCTCTCGTCAGTCATGACTGCCTCAAAAATAAATTAATTAAAGTACTTATAAAATGTGTCTAATCAATTGATCCCATTTACATAACCTTTGCTCAGGCAAAAATATTGACGATGAAAATACATGTACTTCTAAATTCCCATGAACGTCTTTTGTGATACGCTGATAAAGGTAGAACAATTCATAACTTACAGTAACGATATCCCCCACTGTTTGTCGCAGAAGTCGGATACCACTTTAGACAGGGACAGTCCAATAAGTGAGATGACGGGAGCAATTGTTAGAGGTCCCACGAACCTCAGAATAACGCCAATCAAACCCAAGCTACCAAGCAGTACCTGGGTCACTGAGGCTAGAATTAGGTTACCCTGTACCTTAAATATAGAGAAAACAGGTGATCTGTATTCTAAAACAAATTTACCACAGTCGTAAAGGATTCTGCGTCACATATAATTACTTGATTAAAATTATACTGTTTTGTCTGCTTCGAAACCAAATCCGGAGAAAGAGAAGAATTAACATTCTGAATTGTTTGATTGTATATATACCATAAGTGGATTCCAGATACCACGAATTCAAACCAAGAGATGATGCGGTGTGGTTGATGATAGTTGAAAAATGAGGAAGGATGGGTCGTAAATGAATGATAAAGGGGATCTTTATCAGATTTTGAGAATCTATGTAAGGCTGAATCTTATTTTGTTACAGTTGAAACAGAAGACTCGGACGATTCGATTTTTAAATTTGATTTCTTCGAGAATGATATGTATCTTAACCATAGACATCAAATGTTCTGAATCATAGATGATTACTCGGAGAAATGTGTGCCGTGTTTGAAATCGAATCAGGATTTAGTTTGATTGTACACATACTTTACACGGTGTCTATAAATCATGGATTTTACCAAAACCATGATGGTTGAAAATATTTTTTCGTAACTAAATGTTGAAGGAAATCTTTCGACCGTAACCCTGAATATGATTTTGTTGCAATATACCTCGAGAAGACTCGAACGATTTGGTTTCTTCGGGAGAAAAACCTAAAAATATTTAAATTGTTCAAATACGGATCCAGTTTGTCAACGAAAACCTGTGATACAGATGTACCTGTAATATGAATACCGTTAGTGATCACTGGGAATTTTTGTACCAGATCCTGGCTAGGACACCAATCAATCTGAATGAATCTGTTCATTTCAAGCGAAATTGTACATCACCGAATCACTAATATATTGTTGAACAGTTTTACTAAAAGGATCAAACAAATCCAATGTTTGTGTGACTCGCGTCCCTGCTGTCTCCTCTCTGTGTGAGATACCACAATATCAAACGAGGGACTTCAAAAGTTTGATACTTTTTTGAAAAGTCATAAATCAACATTAAATATGAAAGTAGAGTTTTATGTACAGTGAAAGGCAATAATAATCACAGTAACCCTGTCATGTGTATATAAACTGTGATCATTTGGTTGAACATATGGCCGGGTGTAAAATTAATAGCCAATAATTATCTTATAGACTCCAGTTTAACCAGTCAAAATGCCAACATGTGTTTGTGCATTTTACACACTGTAGTCTGTTTAACCCTTACCTCTCGGATTCTTACTTCCCAGCTGATGTCGGTATTGTTAGTGCCAGACAACACGTCACCTGGGACACAAAAAGAATGTATATTAGGTAATTCTGAATAGGGCACTGGTGTTCCTCTATATGTGTTTAAGAAATAGAAGGAACACTGCAACGAAGTCAATGGACCGTTTTGTCCTACATTTAGATTTTAGTGTGTTTAGTTTACCACCAACAGTGTCATTAGAAAAAAAAATAGAATGCCGGAAAACCAAAAAAAAAACTTTAACATACTATTCAAAGTTTTACATGGTTTCTGACGGGTATTACATAGCTTAACGCTTTGTAATTTTCACACGATTCAATAATATTTTGTTGCGCTATAAAGAAGTTGAGAGTATACCTCAATTGTGCACGTGCTAATTCGTAAGAACATCATTCTTATATATGCCGAAATAGACAATCATTTCTTATGGTTTACATTTAACCAATATTTCTGTAACGATGAAATGGAATACAGATGATATTTGATTAATGATACTGCAATTAATGATAACAACGAAATAATTATATCTGATAATATTTGATGAAAATAATGACAATGCTATTTGAAAATGATGATGTTACCTACTGCAGTATAGATATATTGAACATACTTTGATACATATTGGTAAGAGGTGGATATAGGTGAGATTTGTGAGTGCTCAAAGACACACGTTCAATAACCCTTTATCATATAATGCGTCTACAAGAATCTAGTTAAAAACAATTCGATCAGTGTGTTGCATGCTGTAGGTCTTGGGCTATTTCCATCATTTTCAATTGACTAAGAGTGTTATCGCAATAGAATATTACGAGGCAAAACACAATTATTCACATACTGCTTGCTGGACATCTGAATTGTTCTAGTGACATCATCACCATTATGGGCGCTACAAACGAGTGGGAGCCGCCCTGTATAATGGGTAATCTACAATATAAAACCCCAACGTCAGAAAGAGGCCGAGACATCCGAGAGTGACGATGATAATGGTGTGTTTCATTACACTAAAATCCGGTTTTAAATTCCCAAATACATGTACATGAATCCCGGCATTGTTATTAAAGCCCTAAAATCACCTTTATTGCATTTTTAGTCCGAGGCAATTTTGGCCAAACTGATTTCCGCAATATTGATAAACAATACATAGCAATCATTTGGGATTTGTTTGTTTAAATTCTGTTTGAATGTGATTTGTTTGTAGAGAAAATCTTTTTTTTTCATTTTTGAGAATTAAGTTTAAAAACGATATCTTAAAAAGTTCCCAATATATATGCAATTCTCTGTTTTGTATTGCTTATAGGAGTTATGAGATTGATTGATCAATGTTCGTTATTTTCACCTTTCATGTTACACATTCACGATAAAACATGTTCAGTAATCTTAGATCCATGGATCCAAACCACTAGGGATGACTTGTGTATTCCAGAAACCGTGTGTAATTAAATATACCAGATTTCAATATCCGGATTTGCATTCGATGTCATATTTGCGAAATAGAATTGGATTTCCCCTTCACATAAACAGGTGCTAGTATGTAGTAGCGCCGAAACTGGGGAAGAAGATTTTTAAAAGACTTTTAAGGCTTTAGATTCATAAAAGAAGTTAAACAGGTTGGGAACACTTCCCCTATAGCGAGATCTCGCTAAAACGCGATTATCCCTCTTTAGCGAGAAAGTAAACATTACCATAAACAGGTGTTTTGGTGTCTTCATTGAAAATAATGGCAAATTTAATGCAATGCTGGATAAGTGCGACACACATTCAGCATGATGTGATTTGTCTCTATAAAATTAATCAAACAGAAACACTCACAATGTTCACTGGATTTCTGTCTCCTTCCCATATACACAGCAACATTGATATGAAATTTCTTGACTGTGTTATAAAGTTTCTTCTTTTCATGTGAAACACGAAGAGATGTACTTCATGTGTGTTTTTCTCTATTGTATGGGATATATTTACTCTCGCTAGAGAGGTATAATCGCGTTTTTGCGACAATATCTCGCTTTAGGGGATGTGTTCCCTACCTATTAAACTAAAACGTCACAGTGAGGAAACATTGTCCCGAATAAAACCAAACAAAACCAAAGGGAAAACAGGAAGGGAAACTGGACCAGTTTGTTAAATAAAAGAACAACAACAAAAGAAAAGCAGATGGAACTTGGTCTGGGGAGACTCGCACTAATCGCACGATAGCCACAACATTGAATGATATGGAATACTCACAACTTGTAAGTACGAATGTAGGAAAAGATTAACAACCTAAAGAAGAAATACCTAAATTTGAAGCCCTTCATCGGTCTTCGTGACGTCTCCATATGAGTGAAAAATTCTCGAGAGAGGAAATTGGACAAAAATTCTGATCGACGAACTACGTTCTTATCTGATTTTGGAATAGCGTACATCAGAGGTACTATATAGTGATGTTTCACAAACAGTTGAAAAGCTAGAATCAAAAGTAAAAACGTGAGTATAATGAACAGTGATCAATCTCATGCGGGGCGAACGCTCTAACCTCTAGGCCACCGCGGCGGTAACATACATGTATAAGGAATGCAAAATGAAGAGTGAAGATAATGAACAGTGGTCAATCTCATAACTCCCATAAGGAATACAAAATAGAGAGTTGGACAAACACGGACCCCTAGATATACCAGAGGGGGGTCAGGTACCTATCATTTTCTCTTACAAATCTGAAAGATAAAACACCTGCACGTGGGACAGGTAGTTTTATGGCCTTTTTTTCATTTTTTCTGCCTAGACTTGGGTATATTTTTTTTAAAGATCTTATCAATGTAGCTTCGAGGAAAGGATTGCTGTCAAATAATAAGATAAATGTAACTGAGACTCTAGAGGTGGGATGAGGTGCCTAGAAGGAGTAAGCATCCCCCTGATGACCAGCCACATCCGCTGTGAGACCTATATCTTGATAAGAGTAATCCGTAGTCAAAATCAGAATATAAAGAACGACCTAACAATAGGTATGAAACAAATCAGATAGCATTCTGACTAACGATAAGTTGTATTTGTACATAAGATCGTTATAACGACCATAGGATTTGCGCAATGCTGACTTAAACAAGACTATTGAACCCCCCCCCCCCCCAACGTAAACTTATTTTTCAGTAGTGTATCTCCACTTAAAATTGATCATACGCAGAATATACTCTTGTGTATCTAATCAATAATTATTATGAAACATCAACACTATATAATGATTTAATTTGCAAATACAAGCTATCGCTGGGTCAGATATTGTCTAACGTGTTTCATACCTATTGTTAGGTTGTTCGTTACACATTGATTTGACTATGGGTTACGTTCTTTCCATTCTGATATTGACCCCGGATTACAATGTTTATCTAATCACATAGAACCCACAGTGTCTGTAACCTGTCGATATGGAATGTTTACTCCTCCTAGGCACCTGAAGTCATGAGTTCTAGTCCCGCTCGTTCCACTGTCGCGTCAAACCTTAGACTTAAGAATAGGTAGTGATTGCTCTATCGCCTAACGCTCGACATTTAGAAGCGAACATCACGGGTCTTTCGAATATGACCTTAAAAGGGAGATCCCATGTCGCAGCAGGTGTTGGCACGTTAAGAATCCTCATTGCTACGGCCCTTGGCGGCAAGCATAGATCTAAATTTGTGGTACTTCACCTACAGCTGCTGACGTCTCAATATGAGTGAAAAATTCTCGACGGGACGAAAAACAAATAACTAACCTAGGCACCTGATCACACCTTTGGTATATCCAGGAGTCCGTGTTTGCCCTGCTCTTAATTTGTATTCTTTATATAATTTATGAGATTAATCACAGTTCGTTGACTCGGTTTCATGATTTCGATGTTTAAAAATTTGAACCTTTCCAATTTTGAGATATTGTTAAACTAAATAAAACTACTTTTTTCATAATTCAGACTCTATATCATACAAAATGACATATTATTTTAATTGCTCTAGATCAGTATGGATGTCAATAAAGTAAGGCCGATTTTACCCTATCGATTTATATTATGTGTACAGACAATGCTTAAATTGATTTGAAATGGTTTTAACATTAAAGGAATCGTTATCAAAGAAAAAAGGTACAAATTATTTCTATATAAAGAATACACCGTCATACTGGCACTTATGTCTAAACCCTAATTGTGAAAAAAGTATTGGTTCCTTGGCATGAAATGAACAGTGTATACTCCTCAAAGTTAACTTAAAATTGTCACAGTACTGTACGTCGTATTACCTGCTGTGGAAACTTGAACCCAATCGCAATATATGATCCGTGGGGATCCGGCTTAGAAAAGCAAACACAGTATCTTCCTACATGTATAAGTGGAATAATGTACCTGACACCTATAAGGCATTGTAGAATGGTGGCGATCCCGCACATGAACATGGTTATACTTAGCAGCTGCGATCGCACTTGGTTCTCATTTTCTGGACAGAACAAAGAGGCTAGAATGAAGGGCAAAGAAATGGTACCTCCCACTAGCATCAAAGCTTGCTGAAAAAATTATAAAACAGCAAAGCTGATCGCAAAGCAAAGAATATGTCTTCAGTTCAATGTTTGTCAACAACAAAATTGAAATAAAAACAAAACTAAAGTAAAACTATATACCGCGCTTCCAATAACATAGCAGTAGTAGAATTAGATAATTATCATAACACACGACATTGATTATTGGAGGTGGAAATAGACAAGATAGGAGTACAACGTGTGACATTA
Source organism: Ostrea edulis (assembly GCF_947568905.1). Taxonomy (NCBI): domain Eukaryota; kingdom Metazoa; phylum Mollusca; class Bivalvia; order Ostreida; family Ostreidae; genus Ostrea; species Ostrea edulis. The sequence goes on along the minus strand of NC_079172.1, from coordinate 61,892,763 downwards.
ATTTTGGGATGTGGAACAAGACAACAGAAAAATACAACACAACAGAGAATAAACATTTGAAATATACAATATCACACATGAAACTTAAGCAGACAGAGGAACATATGACTTTAGCGAAAATGTAAAATTAACATGCAAAACAAAATAATTTTTAAAAAAAACAACAACAAGCAATCTGTGATTTGAAATATAATATTCAATCTTCATTCGGTATTGCCAGCTTCGTGTCATTTCTGGTATTTCGACATTGAGATTGTTTGGCGTCGTTTTTAAACTATATTATTATTGTTTGTTTTCATTCTAAAACATCGAACGTATCAGAGAACATACATATTACGAGAACAGCATTCACTTTTTGTCATTGACCTACTTTTGAGAGATACATATCACGCGGTGTCAATCTAGCTCCTGATCTCCTATACGCTCTAGGATTTCGGAATAGAAAGTGGTTCAAACATGTTTTATGTCATTATCTTACATTTTTCGTTTAAGAAATAACATTGATGAGAAAGAATTTCTTTGAAAATTTAAAGTGAAGTTTAGGGGACCGAATCAGGTCCATATCGCGCAGTCCTTTCTTGATTAAATACCATGACCCATTTCAAATTAACACGATGACTTTGACCCAGAGTTTACTCAAAATATAGGCAATGTTATTTCTCATTGAAGCGAACATTGAAATGTAGAAATTAAACGTCAATGAATACGCCGGAGACCCATAACGTAATTCTCTTTCTTAGGGGGACGTACCAATTCTATTTTATTTTCATTATCATTTATATTATAAAATTTATTATCATCAACATTATTATCATTGACATTACTTTCATCGTTCGGTCTTCAGTTCACCTAAGTATTTCATGCATGACTGCACCATATCACTACCTGTAATTCGGAATTCATAACGTTTGTAATATGCACTTCACATACCTGAAATCCAAACAGAATGGTGAGGTGAATCGGGGGTACACTGTCCACGGAGTACATGATCGTCCCCCTCGTGTCTTCGCGAGCCACGCCCATTCCTTGTCCTCCCCCGTCTTCCCCCGCTCTCTGGATCCCTACCCCTTTCCCCGAATTCACTGCTGCCTCGGAGTCCGACATCGTGGCTAACTGAGATTGCCGACGTATTTTGTCATTCACAAGACCCACCGATTTATAATTGAGTATATTCCGACGCAAAATCGTTGACTTTCATTAAAGTATTAGAAAAATGAAGCAAGCGAATCGAATAGGTTTTTGCATTTTTAGTAAAAAAAAAATTGAAATTCTGGTAGAAAGTGCATTTTGCATTATAGCTATCTCGAAAACCTCATTACTAAATTCAGGCTTGGAACAAATGTGCGTTTGAAAATGTATTTTCATTTCATGTTTATTGGGCTTTTAGAATGATTTTATCGCACGTCAAGAAAAAAATTGAAGTGTTGATGGACATTGGCCTAGGGATATTTTTGAGACCGTAGCCGTGAAATTTTATTTTATCACTGCATGGATGGAAGGCTTCGAATACAAGTATCATATCTAATACTATCCTTTTAAATCAATTCAGCAATTTTCTCCGTAATTCGCTAGATTAACACAGAACTGTACTTTTTTGTCATTACAGTCAAGACAAATTGTTTTCCTGCGAATTATGACTTACACATGTACCGTTACTATGTTACCAACGTTGTTTATTTTGCTTCTGAGGGTAGTGTGAGACGCTATTAAAGCTTTACTTACGTTTTTTTTCTCTGATTTTATTATACATACATACGTATGAGGGTTGTCCAAAACGTTCGTGGACAGTGACATTATTTTCATTTTAGTTTAGATCTGAATATGTACCAAAACATTTGTTATAAAATTTCAAGTAAAATTTAAGTTGGCTTGGAATGTTTTCACTTGCATTAGATTAAACAAATGCGGGACCTGGGGTGAAAATGTTACGAAGTGTGTAACTAAGTTTTTAAATTCAAATGGTTATTTTTTTATAAAACAGGTCAAAACTAGAATTTTATTGTAAGTAGTATCGGTTATTTGACGAGTAAAGGAGCTATCAAAAAAAACAAAACGAAAATATGTCTCTCCAAACACCCCAAAAAGTTATGTCAGCCAATCGAACGGAACAATTTGCAATAAAAAAAAAATATGTTGTCCTTGGGAAATGCCGATACAGACGAAAAAATAACGGAAGTAATAGAGAATATTCGGAATATACTCAGGTCGATGATTTACAAGTGACATAAAACGTTCCCTCGTGGTATTTTCCATTTGGAAGATGCCTCAAGAATTGGAAGACCACTTCTGTAATGAAAATACGATATTCCATATTCGTGACGTTATAATGAAATACAGACGCCTATCTTCCGATGAGAGAAGTCTTATCTATTTGTGATGCTGGTAAATCTCATATTTTCAGCAGCATCAATGAGGAAAGTGAATTGTATTTTAGTGTATTTGATTCATATCTAAGGAGATGAAGGTGAAGGATAAGAGGTGAAGGTTATTCATAATCGAGGAGTTATAGACACGTGAATTTGGCGTGACGTCGGGGTAGGCCGTGCGGATTGTTCTGATCTTTGTATCAGTCGTTATTATAAAGAAAGAGCTACGTGTATCTCTTATTTAAAGGTAGATCATTCGAAAGGTGTACACGTGTTCTGAGAAGACCTCACGGCGTGTGTCACCGGTCAATAGCATGAACAGGAGATGCTTACTTCTAGCCACCTGATATCACATCTTATATTTTAAGGAATCTGTGTTTGCTCTACTCTCAATTTTGTATAAATTATTTATGGTTATTTGCTTTATATTTACCGCTGTTCGTAATCTTCACTCATGCATGGAATCATATTATAACAGGCGTGATGTTGTTGGTGTTGGGTTGTTGTTGTTGGTGGGGGGGGGGGGGGGGTTGCACGCATAACTTATTTTAATTGATTAATTGTATCTTGCTTATAACGTCTCTCGAGAGCATTTTTCACTCATATGGAGACGTCACCAAGAACGGTGAAGGTCTTCAAATTTGCTCGGCGCTTACAGCCTTTTAGCAGTGAGGGTTCTTTAGCGTGCCACACCTACTGCGACACGGGGCATCCGTTTTTAATGTTATCTCCGAGGATCCGTGACATTCATATCTGATGTCGAGCGTTTGGCGAAGAAGCAGTTACTACCTATTCTAAGCCTTAGGTTTGACGCGGTCATTGCACAAGGGGTGGGTTGAACCTCCCGGTTAAGAAGCGAACGTTCTACCACTGAGCTACAGCGACCGGTTCAGGTACCTAGGAGGAATGAGCACCTCTTGTTGACCAGCCACACCCACCGTGAGCCCTATATATTGACCAGGTAAGCGGAGTAGTCCGTAGTTAAAATCAGTATGTAAAAAAACAACCTATCAATTGGAATGAAGCACATCATACACCATTCGACCTAACGACGGGTATTTGCAAATAAGATCACTATAACGACCATAGAATTTGTGATATGCCGACTTTAATCAAGACTGTTGAAAACTTATTTGTCAGTAGCTTACCTCAATTAAGAAAAACGATTTTTTCTAGAGCGTAATATTCTGCTTTTAAATAGATGTTTCTTCGTTACTATGGGTGGCTACATATAACAGATTTTGATGGACAGCAATGTTAAGAATGTTTTACCTAATGATATAAATATTGATGTGGCTGTGTTACGGGGAGATATCATAACTTCTCCGTTTGTTCCCTTGTTCATTTATTTGGTGATCTAGACTCGCTCACAAGTCGAAAACATTTTACACACTCGATGTGCTCGGAAATAAGCCACATTTTATATGAATGAAGCCTATCGGTTTCCAAGGTCAAGTCGTTACTAAAAAAATGAAAGTCTGAAATATCTTGTATCCAAGATTTAAGATGCATTTGTTAAACTTTCGGAAATGGTGCTTTCTAGAAATATTCATGTTCTGATTGCGTTTACTTCAACTGCAAAAGATAAGATTTTTAAAATGCAGTCGTTATAACGACATAGTTTGCTAATACAACCTGACCCAATGACAGGTCATATGCTGTCTGAGGTGTTTCATGCCAAAAGGTCAGATTTTCAGAAATGCAGTCGTTATAACGACATCAGAAATGCAGTCGTTATAACGACATAGTTTGCTAATACAACCTGACCTAAAGACAGGTCAAATGCTGTCTGAGGTGTTTCATACCAAAAGATAAAATTTTCAGAAATGCAGTTGTTATAACGACATAGTTTGCTAATACAACCTGACCCAATGACAGGTCAAATGCGGTCTGAGGTGTTTCATACCAATTGTTAGACCGTTCTTTACACACACCAGTGGTGGGATCAGGTGCCTAGGAAGAGTAAGCATCCCCTGTTAACCGATCATACCCGCCGCGTACACAAAAATTGGTCAAACCAGTTGACTGAAATTACACTTGTGATCGTGAAATGTGTATGCACATCACAACACGATCCTGACATGCAGGGGGCTGAGAACTGCAATAGAACACGGTCCTGACATACAGGGGGCTGAGAACTGCAATAGAACACGATCCTGACATACAGGGGGCTGAGAACTGCATGCAATAGAACACGATCCTGACATGGAGGGGGCTGAGAACTGCATGCAATAGAACATCTTTTTAAAAACAACCTCCAGGCTCAAATTTTAAAGACGTAAATGTGTACTTCATTATCACTTCAATTTACGTTTTCTGCATCAACTGAAATTAAAATGCAACACTTCTATTTCATCATTTGAGATAGCTGTTTATTACGCTTACATTGTTCACACCTTTGACAGCTGTTCATTACGATGACACAGTTCACATTTTTGAACTAAATGATTCTTTTCCGCACCATATGAAAAGGCTACATGTGCTGCCAATTCCAAGTTCTCGTTTTAATTCCCACATACACTTTGTATACAATGACATAAAATACATTTCATATATGATATGCTTAGTATGTACTTTTATTGGATGTGTTTGCAATGTTTTTGATCATCTCTGAAAAATTATTTTATAACATTGTTGATTTCAATGTGAACATTTGTCGCAACTAATAGAACGTCGTTGGTTTGTACCTGAGTACCACAAAGGACTATAGAATATGTAACATCATTATCTTTCCCTGAGAAGTTGATGACTTTTAGCTGTCATTCGACTGAAGTATCTCAACATCTTTGCAATTTAACTTCTACATTTTGTAAGAAGAATTTAGAACAGTTATGATTATTGAAGTTTGGAATCGTTACATTAAATATAGACTAATAGAGAAGTCTTATAATACATAGCTACTAAATACAACTTTCACTATCCCATGTCCCCTCATCAGTAAAGCATGATGAGAAAGATATATAAAAAGATATGAACCTGTAAAAATTGTGTAAAGTATAAATTCTACTAGTAAAACATGTGTCAGTCATCATTCAGTTTTTACGTCCTGTAGGTGGATTTCAGTAACGATCCCATCCGTGTTCATTTCGTGTTTCGCAGTCCCACATGGTGACCTTGGAGAGGTGAAGGTCGGAGACAAGGGGAAGTATCTGCAGCATGCCACTCTATCCAAGTACTTTTGCAAAGCAGGAAATATATACACATCTAATGTCTCGTTCTTCGTAGGTGAGGGATCGTCTGCTTCAATCCAGCGCTTTATTCCTCTCTCATGTTCCGTACCTATATGTTGATAAAGTACAAACAAGTCACAAAGTAAGCTCCGAAAGAGGAGTTCCCCAACACCATACACCCAACTTGAATGAGACCCACTTGCAAGTTGCGAAATTTTAGTGTCAAGTTTTATTTTCAAATTATATTTAGAAGAGGTCCATGAGTTGTATCGTTCATACAAATCACTTTGCTTACACATTCGTATCGACTTGTAAACGTACAACTATTACACGTCATGTCTCAGGATTATATCATTTTGGCAGACAGCGATAATTCCTGCAGTGGATGTTTGCATTTCTACTAAGGGTTCATCATAACCATATTAGGCAAGCCTCGCGAATAAGTACACCATATCAACTCGTTGGATAAACCAAATATAAAAACACGCAATATAGATATCCTCTATATATCGTTCTCCATTCTATCTTTATCTCTACCGATTTCCCAGTAATATAGTGTTAGATATTCCCAATATTGCACATACTCACCTGGAACGATGTTATCTAAGAAGAATCCAATGAAACCTCCTGTAAAGGAAGCTGTTCCGAACAGCACCTTGATCACCTGATCTACATCCTCGGAACCTATCGGCATGTAGTGAAAACTTTGGTAACGCCATTGTCAAATTTACGAGACAGTATGCAATCTTTATAACTTCAGTATATAGAATTGTGTATTTTGTCAAATACACTTGTTCTTTTAAAAACATATTCATTTAAGTTCCAGTGAGGAAATCAATAAATGCAGATTAAGATATGACACTATACAAATAATGACTAAGTGTTAGAATGATCACCTTTTTTCTTCAAAATTATGAAATGTAAAGTAGATATCATAGATATAGACAGTGAAGAAGAAGGAGAATGAAACCTGTTTTAACTTTGTCCTCGTTTTCAACCAACCACTCGGGGATCATGATACCCATCAAGAAGGACAACCCAAGGATTGTGATGTTTCTTGTGGAGAACATTTCACAGAACTGTAAAACTGGATAAAACTCATTTAACCTAGACTTCATCAGAACACAAATGCAAAATTAACGCAGCAAAGTGTAAAAGGATCAATTAGATTCACGATTGAAAGTGAGTGTCAATTCTTACTACCAAACAAAACCCGAGGCGTTAAAAACAGAAAAATTTCCTTTGATTTAATCAATCTGCTTTAAATATGAAATATAATCCAATATTTATGTGTTGACCACTTTTAAATTCCTACCAGAATAATTTATTTTTGATAAAGAGCCATCTTAAATCGGCACCACAGTGGACACTATTTTTGAAGACAAAAAATTCAGATTTGCAGAATTTAAATATTTTAAACTTGGTCACATTTAACCACGATTGTTTCGTATATTTACCATAGAACATTCTGGATGAGATTTTAATCTATTAACAATAATCCTTTTCATTCATATGTCGATTCGATATATCCTTGTGACCTCGAAATAAAAGACACCACAGAGTCGTCCACCTGTTTCATACTTAGATATTTTCTTGAAAATAGATACATGTATTAACGGCAAACTAACAACTCAGCTTTATGACAAACGGGATAATTTCAGCTTCTTCATCGTCAACTTCCCATATTTATACAGCAACGTTCCATCATCACCCACATAGGGTGTCTACATCCCTCAACTGATTCGATACGCAAGAGCTTGTTCTGCGTATGATCAGTTTTTAAATCGAGGTAGGCTACTGACAAACAAGTTGATGGTGAAGGGGCATCAACAGTCTCGTTTAAAGTCAGCATTTCACAAATTTTATGGTCGGTATAACGATATAGTTCGCTAATACAATGTATAATTGGGTCTATTGCTGTCTGATGTGTTTCATACCGATTGTTAGGCCGTTCTTGGCACACTGATTTGACTACGGTTAACTTCGTTTACCTGATCGAGATATAGGGTTCACGGCGGGTGTGACCGGTCGACAGGGGATGCTTACACCTCCTTTGTATCTAATCCCACCTCTGGTATGTCCAGGGGCCCGTGTTTGCCAAACTCTTTATTTTGTTTTTCTTGTGGGAGTTACAAGATTGATCGCCTTCCAAATATTTTAAACGGCAACAGGTAGCGTAAGTGAAAATTGGATCTCTTTATGAATACTTGCTATAATTCAAGACTCTTGAAAGAAAGAAGGACAGGATTTGACATTTGAACGTCACTGTAATACCTACCTGAAATTCCGACGGAAACTACCATACCCAGTCCTAATAGAAGAGTCCCCCCGATTATTGGATCCGGGATCATTGCCAGGACTGCACCAACTTTTCCAACTACTCCACATAAAACAAGGATTGCCCCAGCTGTAGCAAACACCGTTCTACTGGCAACCTGAAGAATTGAGACCAAGTACTTGGTTGTACTCATTTGTATTGCATTTCATCAACAAAACTTATTTTCAAATCCTCCACAGGATCATTAAAGATTTTACACTGAAATAAATATATGCTTCAGTTGGTCCAAAATATTTTTGCAATATCAAATCACCAGTGTGCTGTAAATTACAAATTCTGAGTTTCAGCTTTATAATCAATAAGCATCCTACAGATGATTGAAAGTTTCGATGATGTCCTAGTATGTTTTGTGATCCCAAGTCACAATTTTAGAGACTTGTAAGGAAATGAATGTTTTTGTGTTCACGTTGTGACGTCTTTTGAGTAGTGTATTGATATTTACTTGTGTTCACTTTCGGACTTCTATTCAGTAGTGCATTAATATTTTTCTTGTGTTTACTTTCGGACGTCTCTTGAGTAGTGTATTGATATTTTTCTAAGAGCTGATTTCGTTAGTACTTCCGTGTATACAATAGAATGAAATAAAGATATTTTACGGTACATACTTTTGTAATTCCAATTATCCCGATATTGTTACTGTATGACGTGGTCGCATGCCCTGGTCCCATCAAACCGGATATGATGCTTGAAAACCCCTCTATAGCAATACCTCTGTTGATTGCGTGCGCAGGCGGACTAGGTGCTTCAGACAACCGCGCAGCTACGAAATAATCTCCAACAGATTCAAAAATGGAAGAAATAGTTGCAGCCATCATACCCATATACCCAGCAACACTGTATGTTGGTATCCCAAAGGGAACTAAAGGAAAATGAAAATGCAATTTCTAATTAGAATATTTATAACTCCCATAAGTCATTAGGTTTACATTTTCATAAACGTATACTCTTCCAATACATTTTATTTCTAGATAAAAGCACTGCCCAATAAACTTCACATATAAACCTCAATACAATGTATCTATAAATGCGTTAAGGACATGATGCCTGGAGGTTATAAAACTTTTTTGAGCACATTCTCATACTCAGACTCAAACCATGTTCTCTAAATCGTACACATACTCAAAAGCGAAGGTTATAAAACTTTTATAAAATCATTCTCACACTCAAATGGAGTACATGCTCAAGATTTTTCGAGTATGTTTCAAAGCTTGCTCAGAGTTATACCCAAAACAAAAATGGCTGAGTTTGAGTATGAGTACGATAAAAGTTTTATAACCTCCAGGCCACATATCTTTGATTTATATCTTCTTATAGATAATTCTCAAATTATTCATAGATATTTTTGAGATTGTTATATATAAAGATATATATAATTGTGTGTATATATATATATATATATATATATATATATATATATATGCATTTCGCCCAAAGCTGGATATTATATCTCTTGAGAAATTCGATTTAATAACGTCATATTTCAAACCTCCCCAAACTCTTCCCTATGTATTCACAGGAAATTAATTCGTGTATCTGTGATTGATTGACATTATGAAAACCCCTATGGTATCAATCTTCACTGGATTTTTTGTACTCCCTGGCCTTCATTTACAACATATGAGTGCTGTTTGTATTACGGGATATTTGATAAACAGTGGAAGCGTGGGAAAATTTTGCCAATCATACAATTATATACTGTCCGCCTCCTTTGTATCTATACTCCCCATATTACGAAACATTAACTTCACAATTGATTACATTTAAATTCATGGTATAATTAGGAGTGTTGAAAACATATCAATCAAAAAATGAATCAATTTGGCGATGCTTACGAGGGAGGTGAAACAAACAACCAACCAACAATAAGTATGAGTGATTAAAACATATCAAGATGGCGATGCTTACGAGGGAGGTGAAACATAAACCAAGGAGCTTCATATAAAATGCTGACTTTAGAATCCGTTCTGGCTCTGAATGCAGGCTCTGTGCTGTTACTAGGAAATACACCAGTCTCAGTCAAAATAAAGGAAAACGACCAAACGATGGCGATAGTCAGAACCACTGGAAATAGCTGGAAGATTGGAAGTTTGGTCATGTGACATTTCTTCTTGATGGAAATGCTCGGGAGTGGAACCTGGACTTTGTTTATAAAGTTTGAAAACAGGAGCAACAACGCAAGGGTTCTGAAAAAGAATCATTTCATGAGCTATTTTTATTTAGTAAAGTGGTAGTATAGTGTCTGTCAAATGCAACATTTTAAAAGATAAGGGTTCAGAGCGATTCTTCATGTTTACTTAGTTCTCAGATAAAACATATCAATGACTCATTACATGAAATAATCACTAATAGCTTTCGTTACCTCTCGTCAGTCATGATTACCTCAAGAACAGAATTCGCAGTACCTATAAGATGTAATCGACTGATCCCAAATTTACGTTGCACTTGCAATGAAAAATATTTCACAAAAAGCCTAAATCATTTTATTTCGTGGAAACGGGATACACTGAAAAATGCAGAATAAATCATAACTTACAACAATGATATCCCCCATTGTTTGCCGCAGAAGTCGGATACCACTTTAGACAGGGACAGTCCAATGAGTGAGATGGTGGGAGCAATTGTTAGAGGTCCCACGAACCTCAGGATGACGCCAATCAGACCCAAGCTACCAACCAGTACCTGGGTCACTGAGGCTAGAATTAGGTTACCCTGTACCTTAAATATAGAGAACAACAGGTGCTCTGTATTCTAAAACAGATTTACCACAGTCGTAAAGGATTCTACACCATATATAATTACTTGATTAAAATGATACTTTATTTACCTGCTTCGAAACCAAATTCGGATTAAGTGAAACCGAATCCGATTTAAGATTCTGACTTGTTTGATTGTGCATGTATATGTAGCAGATGTGGATTCCAGAAACCACGAATTTAAACCACAAGATGATGCCGCGTGGTTCATGATAGTTGAAAAATGAGGGAGAAGGGATCGTAAGTGAATGATAAAGGTAATCTTTATCCGATTTAAGAATCTCAACTGTAAAACTGAATCGGATTTTGTCACAGTTAGAATCGAAAAGACTCGAACAATTCGTTTTCTAAATCTGATTTCTTGGAGATATAAACCCAGACAAATCTAACATATTAAATGGAAGAGATTTACATTATCAATTAAAACCGGTGTTACCTATACCAGAATACCAGGCGACGCTTTAAATGTGAACACTAGATCCTGGTCGTGGCACCCGGTAAAGACTGGCTATCAATCTACTGCCATCACACGCTATTATACATCACTAGTTTACTTAATAATTTTCCAAGGACCAAACAAAATAATCATTTCATTCGCTTTCCAGGTGATTCCTCTCTGTATGATATCACAATATCAAAAAGGGACTTAAAGTTTGGTACTTATTTCATTTCAAAGAATTAAATATACATGTATTAGTATTGATGTACTAAAACATGAAATGGAAGGGCTTTATGCGTAGTGAAAAGGCAATAATTGACATAATAACCTTTATACCTGTATGTCAACTGTGAACACATGACTGGATGTGGAATTAATAGGATAATGAATATCTTGTAGGTTCCAGTTTAATCGGTCAAAATACTACGCATGTACTTGTGGTATTCCTCAAATCCTTAAACACACTATAGTTTGTTTAACCCTTACCTCCCGGATTCTTATTTCCCAGCTTATGCCGGTGTTGTTACTTCTGGACAACACGTCACCTGGGATAAAAAGAATGTACTGTGATTGTAAAGGGGTAACTGGTGGGCCTCTTCATTTGTTGAAGAAGGGGAAATCAAAACGAAGTTGAAAGACCGCTCATTCCTAAATTTATATTTTAGTGTGTTTAGTTTACCACAAACAGTGTCATTTTTGAAAAATAGAATTCCAGATAACGAAAACAAACAAAACCTCCACAAGGTATATTCCCTCGCAGTGACTGTCTACAAGCTGATTCTATGAATTTGTTCAAAAACTTCTGCGTGAGAAGAAAAAATCTCTTCCTGTGGCCTTCAATTCGACATCTAGATATATCGACGACGTATTATCTATTAACAATGATAATTTTCATTACAAAATAGATAGTTGGGCAAAGATGGACCCCTGGACATACTAGATGTGGGATCAGGTGCATAGGAGAAGTAAGCATCCCCTGTCGACCGGTCACATCCGAGGTGAACCCTATATATTGATCAGTTGAACGGAGTCATCCGTAGTCAAAATCAGTGTGCCACGAACGGCCTAACAATCAGTATGAAACACGTCAGGCAGCATTTGACCCATTAATAGGTTGTATTGGCAAACTAGATCATTATAACGACCATAGAATTTGCGAAATGCTTACTTCAATCGAGACTGTTGAAACCCCTGTATCATCAACCTGTTTGTCAGTAGCTTGCCTCGATTTAAAAACTGACCATACGCCGAACAAGCTATTGCGTATCGAATCAATTGAGGGATATAAACACCATATACAGGTGATAATGGAATATTTCTATATAAATATGGGAAGTTAACGATGGAGAAGCTGAAATCATTCCGTTTGTCATAAAGTTGAGTTATTAGTTTCCCGTTAATAGTAGAAGTGGACGACTCTGTGGTGTCTTTTATTTCGAGCTCGCAGTGATATATCCAATCGACATAGGAATGAACGTTATTATTACTAATAGATAATACGTCGACGATATATCTAAATGTCGAATTGAAGGCCACAGCAAGAGATTTTTTTCTTCTCACGTAGAAGTTTCTGTATCAATTCTGCTTCATATGAATATAAAAACAGGTCCTGTAACAAAGGAGCACAATTCGTGCCCATAGTTAAAAGCAATTCGATCAGTTTGTTTGTCGCATGGTTTTGGTCTTTAACAATATTTTCATTGTACTATAATATTACAAAGCACAATTGTTCACCTACTGCTTGCTGGACATCTAAATTGCTCTAGTGACATCATCACCATTATGGGCGCTACATACGTGTGGGATCCACCCTGTATAATGGGTAATCTACAATATAAAACATCAAAAGGAGGCCGAGGCATCCGAGAATGATGACAATGATGGTCCGTTTGAAAGCACTAAAATCTAGATTCAGAGTTAAGGTCCCAGAAACGTGAATTCGAGTATTGTGATAAAAGACCTAAAACTACCTTTCTAATATTGTAGCAAAAGACAATTTTGGCAAATTTCATTTTGGTAATTGATATAGCAATACATTGTTTTCCCTTCGAACACTCGTTTGACGGGAAAATCTTATTTTTAAAAACGCTAAAAACAAAACAGCTATATTACTCTATCAAATCTAAAACATATCCAACCACCTTCGCTTATTGTGAAAGAATCTCTAATGTGAAAGAATCTCTAGGCGTTGATTCGCAGATTCTAGCGGTTTCAAAATCGATGCAGATCTGTATAATCAAATATACTATATTGAAAATCTCGATTTAGTTTTGTAGTAAACACAAAATGATGCTGTGCTCCGTTAATGTATCAAACGATTTAAATTAAAGGAGAAAAATGCTTGCACCTTATTCATAATCTATTTAGGAGATCATTATGCGACATTTTGTATGAAAGCAAAAATTACAGGAATCTTATTCAGTAGTCGCTTGACCTCCATAACTTGTACATCAAAGTAACTTCAACCCTTTTTGCGCATTTTAAATATCATTTCGGTTATTTATATACTGGTACATCATTCTATAGAAATATTTTGAAAAAGCAAAAGAGCAAGGCAAACAAAGCATCTTTCTACATAGATATATATAAGTGGAATAATGTACCTGACGCCTACAAGGCATTGCAGAATGGTGGCGATCCCGCACATGAACATGGTAATACTTAACAGCTGCGATCGAACTTGATTCTCATTTTCTGGACAGAACAAAGTGGTGAGAATGAAGGGCAAAGAAATGGTACCTCCCACTAGCATCATAGCTTGCTATAGAAAAAATAAGAAAACAAAAGAGAAACTAAAGCAAACCTTGTCTTTTTGCAAAAAAAGAAACAGAAGAAACAGTTAACAACTGAAGTAAATCTTACAGTGTCTCGATAGGGCCAAGAGCAAAAGCACAACAGCGCGTTTCGCTATCGCGCTAATACACAACACGCCGTTGCGCCGTCACGCTAACACGCCGTCGCGCTATCATGCTAACACAAAACACGCCGTCGCGCTATCATGCTAACACAAAACACGCCGTCGCGCTATCACGCTAAAACACAACACGCTGTCGCGCTATCATGCTAATACACATCAAGCCGCTTCGCACTGTCACGCTAGCAGTTGTCGCGCTACTGCGCTAATACACAACGTGCTGTTGTTGAGTATTGATATAAAGGTATGGATTTTATTTTAAACATGAAATGATCAAAATATCACTAAAAAAATAGGGAGACTCTGTTCAAATTATAGTGTAAAGTAATGAACTTGATGTTTACGTTTTTATTTTGAACGTTTGAAGTTGTATTTTTTCGTCATTCTACAGTGACGTCACACAGTATACGCGGCCGAGTGGTTTTGTAGTTCCTAAGAAATCACTATCCCATAACGCCTAACTGAAAGATTTTAATTTGTGAGCAAACAAACTCTGGTGGAAGTTTGGCTTACACGCTATCGCGCTATCACACAACACGTACATATATTTGTATTGTGTGTTAGCGTGACAGTGCGACGGCGTGTTGTGTATTCGCGTTTTAAGAAACGCGCTATTACACTTTTGCACATGACCCTATCCGGTCACCTTAAAATTTATATAACGCGCTTCATAGCATATAGTGGTGACTACACTAGTTACATGTATTAGTACAACTCATGACGATTATTGTAAAACTTAGAAGTACACTACAGAGGTACAACATACTACAGTGATTGTTAAAGGTGGAACAGCACAATATAGAAGTACGACACGTGACATTGATTGTGAAAGATAGAACAGCACAATATAGAAGTATGACACGAGACATTGATTGTTTTAAAATATAGAACAGCACAATTTAGAAGTACGACACGTGACATTGATTGTCAAAGATAGAACAGCACAATATAGAAGTACGACACGTGACATTGATTGTCAAAGATAGAACAGCACAATATAGAAATACGACACGTGACATTGATTGTTAAAGGTGGAGGAATACAACATGCATCGTCGCTAGCCACGGTTACTGAGTCTGGCAGTACCTACCCTACCTCATACCGTGGCTGCATAATCAATGAAACTCTCGATTTTCATGAATATTTATGAAATGATACAATAATATTTTTAACCAATCACAGTCAGAATAACAGATTTCCGATATTTTAATGGCTGCGCCCACAACTAAAACATGCAGTATCTGCTTAAAAGTAATAACGGACAAAAAAGGCTACAGGTCCCTGTTTACTGAAGCAAGTTAAGTTTATAAATATTTATTAAATGAAATTCGCATTACAGCATGGTTACTTACGCTTGTAAATTTTATGTTAATAAACTTGATTGTATACGCAAACTTGATGAGGAAATTCGGGGTAAAGTAGATGTGTTGAAATCTGAAAGACTAGACTTTATCGGACAATTATCTAAAGAGAGCGGCGGGGTTACGCATATTATACGGTTTTATTACACCGGTGAAGTCAACAAGATGCGTCCATTACTTACAACAGCTAAAAAGTGTCCAGTTTGTTCTCAATCGGCAATCTTCGGATTATTCCGCTACGGGCGAATGATTTTCTTTACACCTCTGGTGTGTCCAGGGGTCCGTGTTTGCCCAACTATCTATTTTGTATTGCTTGTAGGAGTTATGAGATTGATCACTGTTCGTTATCTTCACCAAAAAAAAAAATCATGGAAGCTCATCGATTGGTTGATTATTTGTCTGACATAAATATTCATGAAGGTGAGGATTTTTTTTTAATCATACAGCCAAGGCATTTGACGTAGTGATTGATTCTCGAGAAAAATTTTCACTCATATGGAGACGTCACCAAGACCGGTGAAGGGCTTCAAATTTAGGCCTTTGTTCGGCGCTTACGGCCTTTGAGCAGTGAGAGTTCTTTAGCGTGCGACACGGGACATCCGTTTTTAAGGTCATTTTCGAGAAGCCGTGACATTAACACCTGATGCCGAGCGTTTGGCGATGGAACTGTCACTACCTATTCTAACGACTTAGGTCTGTCGCGGCCGGGATTCGAACCCCGGCCTTCCTCATGCGGGGCGAACGCTATAACCTCTAGGCCCCCGCGACGAGTTGACGTAGTGTAAACGGAGACAATAGGCGTGGCTTGCGACGATATGACATTGATTGTTAAAGGTGGAGTAATGCAACAAAGAAAACAACACGTGACATTTATTGATTAACCACCACAGGTTAACACATTGACATTGACCTAGATTGCACTTTTAACAGATGGGAGATGCCTCTATAAACTATGGATGTTATTTCTCATTCAAGCGATCAGTGAAGTGTAGCAAGTGAATAACGCACGTCAATTGATACACCAGTGATCCATATCATAACTTATTTTGCCAGCTGGATGCACCAATTCAATTTTCATTTAGTTATCTTATAGATATTATTATTCATATCTATTATTTTTGTCAGTAAATCATTATTATTATGGAATTATCTTCATCGTTCACTTTTCGCTTGTTTTCATCGTATGAATAATGCTAAACTTTACTTTTAAAGTCGGGCATACACACAATGACCATTAGTTATGTACTAGCTATTTACCGACTTGCATGGCGCTAGAGGATCATTGGGGGGGGGGGGGGGGAGGCTGGAGTATGCGGAGGAAACTCGCGTGCCCAGTGGGCGACCACCATACCTTCTCACATACAACCAATGCTGATCACGAGGATCGAACTCGGGTCGCGAGAAGCGAGTGGTTTAACCATAACGTTAACCAAACATTCTATGCACGCATTGCACCATATCATTCATTAGAACTTTTTAACATTCGTAATATGTACTGTACATACCTGAAATCCAAACAGAATGGTGAGGTGAATCGGGGGTACACTGCCCACCGAGTACATGATCGTCCCCCTCGTGTCTTCACGAGCCACGCCCATTCCTTGTCCTCCCCTGTCTTCCCCAGCTCTCTGGATCCCTACCCCTCCCCCCGAATTCACTGCTGCCTCGGAGTCCGACATCGTGGCTAACTGAGATTGCCGATGCTTTCGCGTTGAACACACGAATGTATTATCAATTCATCAGTATTCTTATTATTTCTTTGATTAATATAAATGGTTCGTGCATGTGGTTTTCAAAATAAATCATAGAAATTCTGGTGAAAAGATCATATTACACTGTGCATTGCAGCTATCCTTAAAGGAATATAGTAGTAAATATTTTGGGTCCGATGTACTTTAATTAGAAATATCTTTTCATGTAGGAAGTTACTTTCAGCTCATGTTTATCGGTCTTTTATGCTGATTTTATCGCACAGCGTAAAGAAAAATATGGAAGGGTCACTGAAGATCGGCCTGAGGTTATTTTTGTAGGAAGTTGAGACTGAAGTTTCATTTTATTACTATATTGTCCGATTCGTCTAGCATGGCAGAGCGGGTTGACCTTGATATTTTTATACGGATGTTTTTATTCACTTTTCAAACATGACAGACAATACCAGAAAACCACAAGATTTCTGCCCATTTGATACGTTGTATATAATGTGGAGCGCGGTCAGTTCTGTTGGTCAGCAATTAGCAATATAAATCATTCCAAAGGCTACCCTTAGGTGATTTATTTTGAATACAAACTAAAATTGAAAACTGTCTGTTAATAATTAAGATTATCATATCAAATTTCGTACCATAACCGATATGGACTTACATACTTTTAAACTGTTGACTGAGGATTATTTTTTTTCAATCTAGTTATGGCAAAAAGCTTGATATCCATATATCTTAGAGGAATAATATCCGGGATCTCTGCGTGTCTTTCCTTTGATTGACGGTATTGAGAGGATTTAGGACGACCATTGTCCTGTTCCTGGAAGTAATTCAAAGATTTAAAACCCCAATGGCTATTGGATCTGTTGACCAGTTTGTTCCACGGGTCAAGGGGAGTAGCCTGTTCTTCCTGTTGGCTACTGGAGAACCCTGACCGTCTCTCACAGCCTTCATCTATACTCACGAACACTGTGCTACAATTTCCCTAACCTAATTATAAGTAAATTTCGACATGATCTGATGCGCCGTGGTCAGTTGTAGGAATGTATTTATTAATACTGCATTCCACAGGCTCATCGCTGGACTGGTTAGTCCTGTTCTTCTAGATCTTTTAGATTAATATACGCTATCGGTATCTCATATGCACATTAGCAATTTTCTGTAGAATTGTCGTTATGACAACCCCCCTCCCTAATAAAATATCTTGTACTCAAGATTAAATTAAGTTAACAAATCAAAATAATGATATTGTCTATTTGAGGAACGTTATAAAAATACTTTCAGAATCAGGTGTGTATGTATATGATATATATATATATACATATACACTTACTTCGGAATATAATCTGTACACGAGAATTAAAAATAAATAAATAAAATAAACGTGTATTTATCATAGGCCAGTAACACAAGTAGAGTATTCTATGTTGATACAATAATTGTATTTAATGTATCATTATCATTACAGCTATAGCCTATAACACAGTAGTAAAATTATACACATGTATTAACACACAAGAATACTTCTATATTCATTTATTAACACACAACACTATATTCACTTATTTATTTATATAGGCTTTTTACCTGGGCAGAGTCGGCTACACTCCTTAGAATATTGTTTCACAATATTTTATTAAAAATTCATTTGATATCAATTATATAATGTGCATAACCATTATTCGCTAAACTCAATTATGAATTACCACTAAATTATTTTTATTAGATTCCAACTCTGATAAAATTATTTTTATCAAATTCCAACTCTGATACATATATATTATATATCGTTTCCCAAAAACTAAACATAGTGATAAAACATTTTGTTTTTCTGATAATACGGATGATGATAAATCCAAAAGTTTTGAAGTACCGATCGCCGTATTTTCATCCAAGGAATAAATACCTACTAGCTGCTTGTCGGTGGTACAATTCTTCCGGCGGTCAAATGAATGTAATTATTAGACGCATTCGCGATTTGCATGAACAGGTGCTTTGGTTTATTCACGACTAAACACTCTGCTACTGCGAGATGTCTTTGTGTGTCACCATTGATGTACATTTCCTCCAGCGCCGGTGATAAATGAAATTTCTGAATTTTTAAGTTTATTTTTATGAGTTTACATTGTCATGAACATGTGTTTTATAAAGGGTTTATAAATGATAAATCATTATTTAACTGTGATTTTAGAACTGTGAATTTTCTTTTTAGTTTTTGGATTAAGCGTTTCCAAATTTTAAATTGAAAATTAATTGTTGTACTTGATGTTTGATCTTTAGAGAGAACATTTTCACACGTGTTCGCGATTTTCAACTTTGACACCTCTTTCCAGTTTCACTGTGTCATTGGGAATTGGTTTCTACGATCTACCTGTATTTAATCTGTATCAAATTTAATGTCAGATCATAGGGCTGTATTTCGTTTCGTTATGCTTGTCTATTACTCTTTTTACCGTTGTGATATGAATTAGCCCAAGAATTTCTCAAATCGAACTTTGTTGAGTTTATGTCAATGGTCAATCTCTATCTAAGTAGGCGGATCTGTCAAAGTTGAAACGTGTGAATTTGCAAGAACAGGTCTAAAAACATTTATTCTGATCTGAAAAGTGATGCAACACCCCAGGTGGTATCCCTACAGCCCCAAGCTGAGGGCGGGATATGATAGTTCAAGGGTTCCATACCTTGCCTCGAAACTCGTCTCGTAATCTCTTCAAAGCTTAAGTTGCTGCTGACCTGGTTATATGCAGTACAAAAAATTGGATGTCAGACGATACAAGATAGAGGAAAGGAGAAAATGCAAAGAAATTTTTTCACAATTTCAAAATAAAGTTATTCCCAAATTAATTAGAATTGAAAATAATATGCAGACGGAAATCACAAAACAAAATGAAATTCTCTCAGAAGTGGAATTATTTTATAAAACATTGTACGCAAGACAATCTTTAGAAAATGAAAACTCAAATCTTAAAACCTAGAATGTCCCAAAGTTGGATGAACATCAAAGTTCTTCGTTAGAAGGAAATACTTCATTTAAAGAAGCAATAAATGTGTTATAAAACATGTCAAACAATAAAAGCCCAGGTAGTGATGGTTTTACGGCTGAATTTAAAAAAATAAATGGAAAAATTTGGGTCATTTAGTTGTTCGTTCATTGAAATATGGCTATGAAACTGGTGAACTTTCCTCGAACCAAAAACAAGGGATAATAACATGTAAACCTAAAGAGGGTAAAAGTAAATATTAACTAAGCAATAGGAAACCAATATCATTTATAAAGTTGGATCAAGTTGCATAGCACAGCCAATAAAACATATTCTTCCCAACATAATAAGTTCTGATCAGACAGGATTTATACCTGAGAGAGATATCGGAGAAAATACACGTCTTGTATATGATCTGATAGAATTTACAGATTTAAAGGATATTCCATCACTGCTGGGCATGATAAACTTTGAAAGAGTTTTTGACTCAGTGTCATGGAAATTTATTCAAGAGACTATAGAATTTTTCAATTTTGGTTCATGCTTTTATAAATGGATAAGGCCTTTTCAATATAACTCAAACTCTTGAGTAACACAGGCTGGGTTTTTATCTATTTTTTTTCCAAACTAGGTCATGGATGTCGACAAGGTGACCTAATATCTCCGTATATTTTTCTTTTATGTGCAAAGATATTATCTATAAAAATTAGAAACAATAAAGATATCAAAGGTATTGAAATAGGAAATACAGAATTTGAATGTCTCAATATGCAGACGACACAATGATGATACTTGACTGTTCAGAAGTCACTAAGGGCCTTAATATCAGAAATAAAGGAATTTTATAATATGTCGGAACTTACTAAACCAAAAACCTGTATGGATAGGTAGTAAGAAATACTCTGAAGACAAACTTTGTCCAGATTTGGCATTCGTTTGGACAACTAACTTTAAACTTCTTGGCATCTACTATGATGTAGATCTCTCAAAAATTATTAGATTAAACTATGACAAAATATTAGTTAAAATCAAAATAGTTGTAGAACAATGGAAGAAAAGAAACTTAACCCCCATTGGAAAAATTATGTTATTAAAGATCTCTGTAATTATTAAATGTGGGGTTGACTGAATGAAACAAAACTGACAAAGAGACAATCTAATTAAAATCAGATCCTATGATCCGCTCACATAGATCGCTATACTGCGTGTTCCGAGAGCTTTGTTCCTCCAGATGGGTGTTAGAATAATAGATGCTAGTTGGGGTTTTCTTTTTCTGGCTTGTTTCCTTCTTACTTTTTACGTGTACCCTAAAAGATTTGGTATAGGCTGGATTTACATATAGTTCCACCTTTGTTGTATGCTTGTGTTTGTGAGTCTTGGTGGCAATGGAAAAGCTGGCAAATATCAGCAAAATCAAGATCTTCCAGACATGACTGCGGTGTCCATTTGATGCCCAACGGTGTGTTATATGCTGTTCGGCTGACCCTGTCTAGTAACACCAGAAAGAGAAGGGGGAAAGTATACATCCTTGTCTGATACCGATGGTCTCCTCCAATATTTTGTTCAGAAGATGGTGGAATTTATCAATGGAGATGTTATCCACTGCTTTATTAGCCTCCGGAGGGATACTGTCTATTCCAGCCGCTTTCCCACTTTTCAGATGTTACCTCTGTTCTAGTTATTCTCTCTGTCTTGATGTCCAGAACTTGTCTCTCTTCTATGTTTGGTGGATCTGTTGGAGGGCGTCTGTTTAGCAGTTTTTGAAAATGCTTTTGTCAACGTTTTAGTTGTTCTTCGGGTTTTGTTTTAACAATGTCATTTTTATATTTCACTGGTGTATTAAAGTTGGATGTTCTGCCACTCAGTTGCCTTACTATGTTATATAGAGTGTTGATGTTTCCTTTCCTACTGACATTTTCAGCTTCCCTTCGATCGAGTCGTTCGACATGGTTTCTCTTAACATACTTACAGCCCTTCTTAACCCCCTGGTCTTTCTCTCTATATATAGATTTTGTGTTTGCCTTGTTTGGTGTCTTGTAGTGGCATTTAAAACTTTTTCTTTTTTCTTTTTAATTTTTTTATGAAGATGCATACAATGTTATTTCAAAAGTACAAGCATATATATAATAAATGCATATCTAAGTATATTCACAGTCAGTACAGATTGATGATTTGTTCAATATTTCGTATTTCATTGTAGTCTATTTTAATGAGAGAATGAGAGAGAAAAAAAGAACAGATATAAAGATAGATTTATAGAATGTAAGATTGGAAAGAAAGAAAGTGATAGCAGTGCACCTTCAAGGGATCAATATTAAGACATTACTGAAATAAAAAACTTATAGAATAACAGACCATATTTGCCAGAAAGTAATGGAATCATTACGTTTATCATCATTAGCATGGTACATGTGTTTCAGAGATTTGAAATAGGAGTGGATTTAAGAAACCTTGAGAAGATGGACAGGTATTCTGACAACGAACTTTATATATGTATTGCTTCATTAGCATTAATGTAGTATTAATAAAATTTGAAACATTATTATTGGATTTTTTTTTTCACCAAAAAAAAGAAAAATCTAACATTTAGATTTAGATTAAAATGTTATGACTGATATAGAAAAATAAAGTTATCCAAAAATTGTTGAACAATAGGACATTGCCAAATTAAAGGTAAGATTATTTCCTCCTCTTCTTCACAAAAAGTACATAGATTTGTTTCGGCTTTGCCTATTTTATACATGCAACTATTGGTAGTTAAGCTATGATAATTAAGTCTGTATTGAAACCATTGTAATTTGCTACCTTTGTCACCAGGAATGGACGGTAGTAAATCTCTTTCCATTATACATCAGTTATTTCAAAATATCTAGCCCACTTTTCCTTACCCTTGGGATTTACTACTGGTTTATTTAAGATAGCATACATGTATAGGTTTCGATCCTTTTCTAGTAAGAGCAAAACCCTTAAGATTTGCGTCATTTTATTAAAATAACTTATTATATCGCGGCTCAACCATTTATTCATTTCTTTATCAACTCCACAGATCATTTACTTAAAAGAGTTAAACGATATGATATTTAATTTGCTCTTGAAAGCAAACGTATATAAAATTAAGAAAAAAAAGTAGTTACTCAGAAATATTCACATGGTGGGTTGAAAATGGTTGATATAAGGTTTTACATAAAAGCTTTGAAATCAACATGGATAAGGAGAATTATTAAAAATGACAATAACTCCAAGTGGAAAATTTTACTTGAAAACATTATGGATACTGATAAACTTTTAAATTATGGATCAGCGTACTCAGCAACTTTTAATGAACAAGCCAGAAAAAGAAAAGCCCAACAAGCATTTATTATCCTAACACCCATCTGGAGGAACAAAGCTCTCAGAACACGCAGTATAGCGATCTATGTGAGCGGATCATAGGATCTGATTTTAATCAGATTGTCTCTTTGTCAGTTTTGTTTCATTCAATCAATCCTACATTTAATAATTACAGAGATCTTAAAAGTGGCCCTTCCTTCGGGGGGCCCCAGAATGTACCTCTACAGTCCTACACTAAGGGTAGGAAATGATTTACTCCAAAGTGTCCCCTACCTTACCTCGATACTATTTCGTAGACTTTTTCTAAGATAAAGTTGTCATTAACTTTCATTATGACCATATGAGATGAAAAATTAGGAACTTTCAGATGAACGCAATTTGCCCTCCTAGGCCAACCTGATCTCTTTGTTAGGGTATATATTTTTATTTGTCTTTTGATCAATTTTGTTTCATTCATCTCGTATTCAATAATTATAGAGGCCTGAAGTCACGTCACTCTTCAGAATTCCCAGGTGATAACCCTAAAGGCCAAAAACGGGGAGGGAGATTCCATGGCGGCCACTACCTTCTTTTGTGGAATCTTCAAAGATTGAGAAAATATTCGCAGGCTAGCTCTATGTTCACGTTTTGAGATGTATAAATTAAACTATTCGGGCCAGTCAATGTGTTCAATAAATTACTTGTATTACCAATTAGAATTTACTTACTTACACTCGTAGTCGATTGAATATGCCAATATCAATTAAAAATAGTGCTCGTTATATATACAGTACCTGGTCATAAGTGAGTCATAATTTCATTTTTTCACTATATACATGTATTTTATTGAAAAAAGAAATTTTATAAAAATGTATTGTGAAATCAATTTAGTCCCGATCTTCATCATTATTTCACTTATTATGCAAAATTGTTCAAATTTTCTGTTGCTGTGATGCTAAGCAAATTGTGATGACATGACCATTGAGAATTGTTTATGAAATCATCAAGGCGAAATTACCTTAAAATACTATAATTTCATTTAAAAAAAAGAACAAGGGACATTATTTCAATTTTGCATTGGACGTGTGATTTCACCGCAACACCTACAGATAAAATCATTTTGAAATTATGTGAAGAAACAACAAACAATTTCGCACTTTTTGATTTTAAATCCATAAAAATGAGCCACAAATAACACGGCGATCTTTTTTTTTTTTTTTTTTTTTTTTTGGCTATATACTGTTATCTGCAACGCGTTGCGTATACGTTTTGGGATACTAAAATCCCGAGTACATTACGATACCAAAATATACATCGGGTTCGTATCCTCTATATAAAAGATTAAACTGACAAAAAAAAATTTCTATGAATATCAAGGCAATTGCATAAAATACAGAGAGATTTATGAACAATATCGTATGCTTCATGCGGCTTATTCCGTTATACCATTTCTCTTTGATTTAATTTGTTTCTCTTCCATATGTACATGTCTAGATCAACATTTTAACAAAACATGTGCCCTAATCATCATACATATTATTTACGAAATTAAAATGTAATTTACCACTAACATAACAAAAGACATAAATTTGACTCAGAAACGTGTTTACTCAGGTTATGAATGAAAATTCATGAACGGCATGAACTTTTATCAATACGGAATGCTTGAAATCTGATAACAACACCAAAAGGTATTTCATTACAAAAAGTTAACAGCAAACCAGAGAATGAATTACACAGTTTTTGGGGATAGTCCATCATTACACTTCGTCGATGAAGTGTCAATACCGGGTATGGCCTCCCCTTGCATCAATGACGGCTTGACAACGTCGAGCCATGATGTCAATAAGCACCCGGGTGTTTCCAATGGGAAGGTTGTTCCACTCTTCCACGAGGGCGTTTCCGAGCTCTGCCAAAGTTGTGGGTTGTGCTCTACGGCGTGAAAGGGCAACCTGCAGCATGTTCCATACATGCTCAATCGGGTTCAAGTCCGGCGAGCGCGCTGGCCAGTCCATACGGACAATTGTCTCCTGCTGAAGGTACTGCTCCACCACCCTGGCGCGATGAGGACGGGCGTTATCATCCATCAGGATGAACTCAGGGCCAACAGCACCTGCAGCGTAGGGTCTGACGTAAACATCGAGGATCTCATCCTGGTACCGCACCCCCGGCATTGTTCCTCTCTCCAGAACATGAAGATCTGTTCTTCCATCCCTGCTGATTCCACCTCAGACCATGATGGAACCACCACCATAACGGTCATGTTCACTGATGTCGGCATCATGGAAACGTTCACATTGTCGTCGCCACACTCGGTGCCTCCTGTCTGTAAAGTCCAAACAATACCTGGACTCATCGGTGAACAGAACTTGAACCCAATCGTTCTGTGTCCAAGTGACACGATCTTCAGCCCAGTCCAATCGCTCCCGCCGGTGTCGAACAGTCAGAGGGACTCGAACACATGCCCTTCTCGAGTTGAGACCTGCATTGTGAAGCCGATTCCGTATCGTGTGAGTGGACACATTCACCCCCGAGGCGTTCAGGAGGTCGTTACGTAGGCTGGTTGCTGTCCAGAAGGGATGGCGTCGTGCCTGAAGAGCCACAAAATGGTCTTGGTGTTGGGTTGTCGACCTCTGACGACCACCCCCATGTCGGTGTGTTGCTGTACCGAAAGTTCGCTGTCGATTCCAGGCCCTGTTTACAACGCTCTGGCTGACGTTTAGTGCATTTGCAACGTCACGTTGTGAATAGTCAGCGTCAAGCATTCCAATACATCTGCCCAGTTGTTCTGTCGTCAGACGACGCCTTACACGTTGAGGGGGCATTGTGTTGATAAACGTAGTGTAAACACTCAAGTGAGTTTGAAATTTTAGAAAGAATCAGACACCGATGTCTGAATGAAAATCGTGCAATGGTAGCAAAAGCATAAACTGTGATGAGAAACGCATTTCCCATGGCATGAAATGCACGTGCAAGTTTGTTGAAGACGTTTTTGATTTCACTTGGACACAATATTGCCAGTTATGCAGTTATTAATTTTTTAAACAGAAAAATATCTATGATCCTTATCAAATTATGAGTAGTATATTACCACCATGCTATTATAGCATCTACCATCAAGACGTTGCAGGCAACGCTCCATAGTAAAATCCCCGATTTTCTCGTACATGTCGTAGAGCGTTGCAAATAACAGGAGTACATATATAGGTTGACGATTCTTATTTTCTCGGTTAGGGATCAATCTAAAATGTACATGAAGGGGAAGTTTCCCGGGAAGAGAGTTTTCTTGGGGGATACCATATCAGAGAAAACGGGGCTTGGTTTCTTTTGGGGGATCAAGCAAAATAAGTTTATTAGACGGAATAAGGCCCATATCTATAACTCGTGCGTTGCATGCAACGCTCCATAGTAAATTCCTCGATTTTCTCGTAGAGTGTTGCAAATAACAGGAGTATATATATAGGGCGACGATTCTTATTTTTCGGTTAGGAATCAATCTAAAATGTACATAGAGAAGAAGTTTCCCCGGGAAGGGGGTTTTCTTGGGGGGTACCATATCAGAGAAAACGGGGCTTGGTTTCTTTGGGGGGGGGGGAGTCAAACTAAATAAGTTTATTACGCGGAATAAAGCCCTTCTCTATAACTCACGCGTTGCACGCGTTGATTTTCATAAATTGGTGGTTTTACTGTGGAGCGTTACATGCAACGCGTGAGATATAGAGAAGGGCCTGACCCCCCCCCCCCCCTCCAAGGAAACCAAACCCCGTTTTCTCTGATATGGTACTCCATAGAATTATAACACTCTTCCCGGGGAAACTTCCCCTTTATGTACATTTTATATTGATTCCTAACAAAGGAAATAAGAATCGTCATCCTATATATATATATATATATATATATATATATATATACACACACAATGTATATATATACTCCTGTTATTTGCAACGCTCTACGAGAAAATTGGTCTTTTTATTGTGGAGTGTTGCCTGCAACGTCTTGGTGTTAGATGCTATAATAGCATGGTGGTGATATTTTAATTTCGTAAATAATATTCATGATAATTAGGGCACATGTTTTGTTAAAATGTTGATCTAGACATGTACATATGAAAGAAAACAAATGAATTCAAAGAGAGATGGTATAACGGAATAAGCCGCATGAAACATACGATATTGTTCATAAATCTCTCTATAGTATACATATGTTTAAAAGTAATATGACTTGTCGCGGAAAAACAAGATTTTTTTTTTTTCGCGGAAAAGCAGAGTCGAATCGCGGAAAAGTAAAATTGCGGGGTTAAGACATGTCTTAAGATAAACGTATCAATGACGGCGAATTTGCCCCCCCCCCCCCCCCCCCCAGCTTCCTAAAAATTTTCAAATTTATGATAAATTGTGGTCTCTTGTTTAGTAAAATGTAAATGATAATAGAAGCAATAATTTCTTCACCCCTCGGAGGAAGAAAAAAAGAAAATCTTTTGATTTATTGCATTTTTTTTTTTTTTTTTTTTGAGGGGGGGGGCTTAATTTTTTTCCGAAAACCTTTAAAATTTGCGTGATTTTATCAATTTCACCTTATTAAAAATGACAAAATAGTACATAGTAAATAGAAGACCTATTTCAAGCCAATCAGTAAAATTCATGAGTTTTTTTAGGCTTCACCCTCTAGTCTCTCTCCACCCCCCACTCCCCCACCACCACTAGGGGCATCAAGGCGGCCCCCAGACCCCATGCCTCATACCCCCCTCCCCCTAACCGCAATTCCTGGATCCGCCCCTGGTGGCACCAGTTTTTTTCTTTATAAAATTCTTTATTCTCCTTCAATGTAGAAATCAAAAATACACTTTGACTTTCCCCAAAGAGGTATAGCGCATTTGCTGACGAAACGGCCGACTCAGAAATCTGAATGGAAAACACCAGTTTCCAATAATAGACTGGCGTGTTATATATTTAAATATAAGGCCAACGTTTTTTATGTTTCGTTAACCAAGATAAATAACTGCCGCATTTTAGCATTACTGACATTTATATGAGTCGTTCGTTAATCAAAAAACTATTTGGAATGATGAACAGTACAATATTTTCATAGGTGCATTCATATCAATCTGATTTTTAAAAAATCAGATTGCATTCATATTACACAACAAGCCTTTTACATATGGCAATACTTAAGTCACTGTCTTTTTCTGACATGACTGCATCACCTTTAATATATTTCATCAGTTCATTTGCCTTTGGTTGATAATTCGAGTGTTTAGCTTTGCCTAAATATCATATGGCAGTTGCTACATGAGTTTTTATATTTACTTTTGAGAAATCAAACTGTATAACAGTTCTTTTCCTCCGTTGACCTATTTTTACTTATTACATGCTGTGCATTTGTGCCCTTTTCCTTGTAGTATTGGTTTAGCTTTTCGTCAGCCACATTACGGTTTGAAAATCCTGTGCACACAGGAACAGGTTAGTGTAAACACCCCCACCCACCCCCACCCCCCAACCCAGAAAACGATCCAAATAATGAAAAGCAAAAAAAAAAAAAAAAAAAAAAGTAGATTGGGAAAATATTGGACTTGAACTCGGATTGTATGAATTAATAAACCACTAGGCCACCCAGGCATCTAAGTTTAAAGATTTAGGCTAACGTTTGACAGGCTGCTATATCTCAAGGTAAATTTTGAGAACGATACTACCAACATATAGATATCATTATTGCGTAATTTGGGTAAACACGGGTATAAACTGACATTGTATAGCAGAATATTTGTAAAAAATGATACTCCTACATGTATATTATGATTCCCGAGGCCTTCCGATTGACTCGCCTTTTAGTAACACCAATTTAAAATGGCGGGTG
The DNA here is from genome assembly GCF_947568905.1 of Ostrea edulis. NCBI lineage: Eukaryota > Metazoa > Mollusca > Bivalvia > Ostreida > Ostreidae > Ostrea > Ostrea edulis. The sequence goes on along the minus strand of NC_079172.1, from coordinate 61,863,576 downwards.
AAGTTGAAAATATACAGATGATTGAAAAAACGCAGACTGTTTCTGGGATTAATTTAAACCGACTAAGAGAGAAAGTAAAGTTTTACATCGAAAAGGCAAGTGATATATCATGAATAAGTTATTTACATCCCATGTCGCGGCAGAAACAAGGCATTAAATTTTGAGAACTTGATTCGAGTTCGAATTTCCTTTAATTTAATGTTGGTTTACGTAAATCATTAAATTATGATACCGTCGATTGTGTCAGAATGCAATATTAGGAGGATTGAATTGTTTATTTTTTTTAGCATCAGTATGAGTCTGCACTGTTCTGGGCTGATAAAGTTGTTTCACTTTCAAACGGTAAGCAGTTAAAGCTTCAAATTTTTGTACAGGCTTCAAATTACATGTGAATGATAAGGCTTTAAAATTAATAAGTGGTTTATCAGTCAGAGGCATAATGCAAACACGTTGTTTAAAAAAAATGATTTTGTCACAATGTTATTATGAAACTGAATTCCCTCTCTTTGTTCCTGTCCTTTATCAATTATTGTGCGGTACTCTTTCCTTTCATTGATAACTCAAAGAAACTGATTCACTTTATTTTATGCCCCCCCCCCCCCCCCCCCCCCCCCCCTCAGTTCATACCACAGGCTTCACAGATTTTTTCAGATGCACCAAGTCTTTATGCATTGCATGCACATTCGTAATTTGTATAAAGAATAAACAGTTGAGATGAGACTGAAGTGAGTTGGCCAAATACAGTCACTCTTATGATTGATGAGAATGTTTAAATTTTGATATCTTGTCTAATCTGTGAAGAAATTTATTGTATGAAATTTCAGTATCCTTTACTAATGTACAGACATTTGACTTGTAGGTAACTCTGACGATGTGTATTGGTACGCCCAGACATTATATCTGACCGGACAGTTTCACAGAGCCTCACAGCTCCTGAGGTCAAGGAAACTGGACAAGGTACAAACTGTATGCAGCACACCATGTCGTAGTTGATGGATGGGTGTTGCTGTCCTCGTTCATTAAGTTGTAAATGCCTTCTTCTGTAGTGTAAAAAAAAATGTCAGATATGATAAAGATTACATTCATTAATGATTTCTTTATTGTTTCTCAAGGAGAAGGATTTTTAGGTGATTTGATATTTAGAGGTTTTTCGTGTATGGTTGTGTGTAAAACTGTTCGTCAGAACATTGTTTCCTATTTGTTTATGAGATATTTAATTAGAAATTCACAAGAAAATAAAATCTTTTCTCTTTTTATTTTAATCAAGAAATTACAATGAGCTTTACGTTGAAATAATCAGTTATAAATTTGCTTTATTTCAGACTAACTCGTCATGTCGATATCTAGCAGCCAAGTGCCACGTATGTAAAACCTACAATATAAATTGCATGTTTCTTGTCATATTCAGGAATAAGTAAATGTACGGGAAATTGTTTGTTATTGATTCTTTTGATTGATTCATTGATTTTCTCTGGTTTGATTCATTGATTTTCTCCGGTTTGATTCATTGATTTTCATCAGTTTGATTTATTGATTTTCTCCAGTTTGATTTATTGATTTTCTCCAGTTTGATTCATTGATTTTCTCCGGTTTGATTCATTGATTTTCTCTGGTTTGATTCATTGATTTTCTCCAGTTTGAATGTAAAGAGTGGCAGACTGCTCTGAATATTTTGGATATGGTGGAAAACCAGAGTTACCTCCCTTCATTTAGTAAGCACAACCTGACAGAGTCATTGTATGACCCAAGTAATAATAAAGAGGTGAGGGGAAAACTATACATAGAGATGTATTATAATACATGAAAAGATGGGACATTCAAGTGTCTTGCCAACATACATGTAAACATAGGATATTGAATATTGTTTAAAAAGATATTATTTAGTGAAGTAATGTGAGGAAGGATATAGCACAAGATTTGGTATGTGTATATAAAATCTATATACAGACACAACAAATTTTTGTAATATGATCAATATATAATTTAGATTTATATCATATGAAATTATACCAGAATTTAGAAATATTACTTCATACTAAAAAAAAATGAAATACATACATTTAAGCATTGATATCCTAATGAACTTTGCAACTAAAGAAAATAACTTAAAACAACTGACACTATATATAACAATTATCATACAGGTTGAGCACTCGGTAAATTTACTGAGAGGGAAAATATATGAAGCCATGGACAACAGGAACTTAGCGGTGGACTGTTTTCGGGAGGCACTGCGACAGGATGTATATTGTTTCGAGGCGTTTGATATGATGGTTCATCATCACATGCTTTCTGCACAGGAAGGTATCAATGTACTCTGTAAATGGTTGTCTTCAATTTCGCTGTTTTTGAACATCACATCTTAAATTTCTCACCTGTCTTCAGTCTCTTGGAGAATGATACGCCTTCAGTCTCTCATAGAACTTTATCTTCAGTCTCTTTCATAGAATGTCTGGACTTTAGTCTCTTTCATAAAACGTCACAACTTCAGTCCTTCTTGATATCTCATCTTTAGTCTCTTGCAGAGAAATGTATCATCTGTATTCTTTGTAGAATATTTCGTTTTCAGTCTCTCACCTAAATATGTACAGCATTTGTTTTACCACCTCCAAAGTTGTCGGTTATTGACATACTTGTATATATATGTAGTGTATATCAGTATATGTAGTGAAACCTGTCCAATCTGACATGCATTAGGAGATAAATATATTGTCAGGATGTAGTATGTCAGAATAAACAGTATAAAAAAACCCAATGAAATTGTATGAAAATAGGGGTCGGAATGCCCAGTGAAACATATTGCACAGATGTCAGATTAGGCAGTTTTCACTCAGTATGTGAAAGAACTAATTGCAAATTAGTCCCTTACCCAGTAAGTGTTTTATTTGTTAATTAAAGGAAGAAGTGTTGATATGGGGTTTTAACACAAGCTACTGTAAAAGTGCTTATTTACACGTGGGAGAATTTTACACTGATTACGCGGTCAGGTAATAAACGCGTAAACTTCCCACACGCGAATAGCTGTAAATATTTGATTCAATATATATTTCATTCAGTAACCGCATGTTTTTTCCCCACGCTTAATGTTGGACGTGGAAAAACGTGTACTTAACCCCCAGCGTAAATAACCACATTAACAGTATTACATACCATCTACTGTAATTCACTACAACTTTGTTATGTAGATCATACTTAAATGAAATTTAATATGTGGTGTAGCCATGTTTTTTGGGGGGGGGGGTTTGTCAGCTGTCTGTACATGTTTTTTTCCAATTTGTTTCAGAGCGCGAGTTACTTGATACCCTCCCATTTGCCATACAATGCCCTGTCGAAGAAGTGGAACTAATCCGATATTTGTATGAAAATAGAGTTAAAAAGGTTAAACAATTTCATTCTAAGAGTTGCCAGAGTACATTTAACATTGTGTTTATTTAACAAGTATTTAAGGGATGTGAAAATTTATAATTCTGTTGTGACCTGTAACAAATTGATGAATTTTGAGTACACACTGTATTTTGATAAATTTTGAGACAGATATTTTTATGCCCCCGAGATCGAAGATCAGGGGGCATATTGTTTTTGTCCTGTCTGTCATTCTGTCTGAAACTTTAACCTTGCTAATAACTTTTGAACAGTAAGTGATAGAGCTTTGATATTTCACATGAGTATTCTTTGTGACAAGACCTTTCCGTGGGTACCAACATTTTTGACCCCGTGATCTTGACCTTGGAGTTTGACCTTCTTTTTGAAAACTTTAACCTTGCTGATAACTTTTGAACAATAAGTGATAGAGCTTTGATATTTCACATGAGTATTCCTTGTGACAAGACCTTTCTGTGGGTATTGAACCTTTTGACTTTGACATTTGACCTACTTTTAATTTTTTTTTTACATTGGTCATAACTTCTAAATGGTAAATATTAGAGCTTTAATATTGTACATGAGCATTTCTTTTGACAAGATCTTTCTACTGGTACCAAGATATTTGCCCTTGTGACCTTCGCCATCTTCGGAATTGGCCATTATCGGGGGCGTTTGTGTTTCACAAACACATCTTGTTTTTATTGCAACAGTATGATAAGCCAAAGGACCACCGAGTTCCGGGGTCATTGTCATGTTTAAATGATAACATGGACATTGTGGTCAACTTAGCAGAGAGACATTACTACAACTGTGACTTCAGAGAATGCCATAAAATCACATCAAAGTAAGTCAGTCATTACTACAACCTGTGTCTGGAGAGTGTCATTGTAGCACTTTAAAGTGGTTGTTTGTTTTACACCCCGTCGAGAATTTTTCATTCATGTCGAGACATCACCAGCTGTAGAGGAAGTACCACAAATTTAGATGTATGCTTAGCGCTTACGGTCGTAGCAGTGAGGGTTCTTTAACATGCCAATGCCTGCCATGACATTAGACCTCCGTTTTTGCCAAACATTTGTCGAAGGAACAATCACCACCCATGTTTATGTCCTCGGTTTGACGCGGCCATGGCACGATCTTCTGGTTTTAAAATGAATGATCTACCACTGAGCTGCTGCGACCGGTCTCTACCTCAAAGTGGGTCAAACTGTTCCAACAATTGCTACTTCAAAGATTGCCATTAAGTCACTTCAAAGTAAGTCAGTCTAATATGGTTATATGGCCTTGATATGGAAGTAGTTACACAGATCATATGGGAGTAAAACACAATTCGTTTCCTGGATTTGTTGAAAAAACTCTAAATTTTTGTAGTAATACTGGGAATATGTCAGAAGCAAATCTTTTAATTTATACAATGAAATTATGAGTAAATGTGTTGGTAGTATAATAAAGAGGGGGACCAAGGCGGTTCCCTGTATTACTCCACTGACCAAAAATATTTTATGTTTGTTTAATTCTCTAGAACAATATGCTCTTTAAAATCTTATAGTTGTATTGTGCCACCTTGTGCTTTTTATTTAGAGATATGCAGGTATATTGGATGATTCATAACAAGTCCTGTACATTTTTTCGTTTTATACACAGGGTGATGAGTGAAGACCCATACAACAGTCAATGTTTACCCATTCATATTGCAGTTCTCGTGGAACTTAAGAAGCCTAAAGGTAATGTACAGCTTGTATTGAAATTGCGTAATTTGAAATATTGCTATTTCAAATATTTTCTCTTTTTCTTTGAATCATAATGTTGGGTAATTTGAAATGGCTAATATTGAAATATCTTCTGATTTGAAGTAAATTATTAAAAGAGTGCTGAGCTGAATAGTCCTTCATATCCGTTGTTGCCTTGGTCAATAAATCTGTGATCATACAAGTAGACAGGCATCCTTAGACCAGCTCTATACCTGAAACAAATTCATTTGTATGTTTTCACACTAGCAATTAAATTGAAGAGGGGGTCTTGCTTTTCATGGATTGCTGTTTCATTGATCTTTGCTTTGACATGGCTGTAGGAGAGTTCATCTCGTTTATGAAAGTTCAGCAGTATTTTGAATTCTGATACCAAAGTATATACAGTCATAGGACATAATTATTCGCCACTTTCAAAATGGCTGCCATGAAACGCATGTCCACTTGGTGAAGTTTGAAAGTTGTTTGCTGTGGATAGAATTAAAATCTTACCTCAGTATTTGGTCAGATTTCCTTTCATCCTGATTACCTCCTTTAGTCGCCCTGGTATAGAATTATAAAGGTTCTGTACATAGTTTAATGGAATGTTTTCCTACACAGTCCGAATTTCCGCTATAAGATCTTGTCGAGAGTTTATAAAATGGACACGGGTTTCTAGTGTTCTTTTCAAATGTAACCATATGTTCTCTATTATATTTAAATCTGGTGACTGTGCTGGCCATGTTGTTGTATTAATATTGTTGTCAGCTACATAATCTTTAATAATTTTGGCTCGATGAACAGGGGCATTGTCGTCCATGAAAATGTAGTTGTTCTCCGGGAAATGCCTGGCTATTACTGGCCATATATTATCATCAATTATTTGTAAATATCTTTGAGCATTAATGTTACCTTGGATATCAGTCAAAGTGCCCATACCTTGAAAACAAATGCATCCCCAGATCATAACACTTAACTTTCGTCGCGGAGCAGGACACGCTAGTTGGGGGTTATACTTTTCATCCGCTTTTCGCCACACGTATACCTTGTTGTTATCCCCAATAACAATCTGACTCTCATCACTGAAAATCCATTTACACCATTCTTGCTGAACTGTCCAATCTTTCCTCTCCTTGCACCATTTTACACGTTCTTTTTTATTCACTTCACGAACTGCCACTTTCTTCTTTGCAACCCTCCGTACATATCCTAATTTTTTTATTTTTCTTTCAACAGTTTTTGTACAAAATTGATGATTCCTATTTTCATTAATAATGCCTGTTATGTCTTTGTAAGTACGTCTCCGATTTTCTTTGATGACCCTTGAAAGTTTGTTAGAATCCCTCTGCGTGAATAGACACTTACGGCCCCTTCCCGTGCAATTTTTCACATCAGAATGCTGTTTGAATTTCTTAATAACACTTCGCACGGTAGATCTGGGTATTCCTAAAGTCTTTGATAAGTTAGAAACATTTCCGTTCACTTTGTGTGAATTAACTACGAGATTTCTGACTTCAATGCTCAGCTCTTTCCCTTTACGACCCATTTCAATCAACAATGTTTACTAAGTTTATGATCAATAGCAGACGAAAAAATGTATGTGTACACGTCATCAATTTTAGTAGCTTGACCCTGTTGTAAAAATATGAAGGGGAAATTTGTTGTCTATTTATAGCACGGGGGTCTATTTTCGGTTCCTAACGCCATTTGCGCACAGGGTGGCGAATAATTATGTCCCATGACTGTACATTGAATTAAATTTTATTTGTTTGTTCCCTACGGGTGAAACCAAAAGGGACTATAGGTTTCCCTATTGTGTGTCCATCTGTTCCTTTTTGTCTGTTAGTCAGTCTGCGCCTTTCTGTCTGTTAGTCAGTCTGTCTGTCTGTCTGTTAATCTGTTAGTGTATCTGTCTGTTAATCTGTTAGTCTGTCTGTTAATCTGTTTGTCTGTCTGTTAGTCTGTCTGTCTGTTAATCTGTTAGTCTGTCTGTCTGTTAATCTGTTAGTCTGTCTGTTAATCTGTTAGTCTGTCTGTCTGTTAATCTGTTTGTCTGTTAGTCTGTCTGTTAATCTGTTAGTCTGTCTGTCTGTTAATTTGTTAGTCTGTTTGTCTGTCTGTTAATCTGTTAGTCTGTCTGTCTGTTAATCTGTTAGTCTGTCTGTTAGTCTGTTTGTCTGTCTGTCTGTTAGTCAGTTTGCACTTTTCTATCTGTTAGTCAGTCTGCACCTTTTTCATCATGTTTTGATTTAGGAAACTGAAATTTAATATGTGATTTCTGATGTATTTTACAGATCAATTTTAAAGCTGTATGACCCGATGTTCATGTATTATTTTTGTACATAATTACTTTAAAGCAGATTAATTACTTTATAAAGTTATTAACTTTCCCTTAATTACATGCTTGAAAACATCTGCATGTAAAAGAAAACAGTGCGAATATTATTTAGTGGGTACATATATAAATCATCCCATAATAGACGTCTATAAATAGACCCACGTGCGTCAGGGGAATCCCAACATGATGTATTAACTCATACACAACTGTTTAGTTTTAAGGCTGAAAGAGCGTAAAATAACGAATTACTAAGAGGTATTTGATATTTTTATTTCTATTAAACTTATGGTACGGTACTGTTATAATAAAATACACAGCTTTACACAGATAAGACCACCGATGATCTGAAAGTTTGAACTGGTCTCGTGACTGTCACTTGAAATGGCAGAGTGACGCGGTTATACTGTATGTAAACATCGATTTAAAATCAAATAATTTTGGTTAAAACAGGTGAAATAATTTATGATATGTCGTACAGCCTCATAACTACATACGTGCAATGATTTAATAGCATTTTTACGAGATGGAAAAAAATATTGTAATTCAAACCATACAGCTTTAAGTTTTGTCACAGTTGAGTGATTTATACGAGATATATGGAACTTTGTCTCAAATTTAGTTTCCTGATTTTTTTCACCATGCTTTAATTTAGGAAACAGAAATTTGGCACGTGGTTTATTACTGTGTTTTAACAGATCGGGTTTGAGTTTCATCACAATTGAATGCTTTTTACGAGATTTATGGGACTTTGTGTGGGATATGGTTCCACTTGGTTTTTTGCGCTTGTTTTCATCATGCTTTGTTTAAGGAATCTGAAATTTGGTGTGTGGTTTACTACTGTATGTTTACAGATCAGATCTAAGTTTCGTCACAACTGAGATATTGTACGAGGTTTATTATATAGTTTTCAAGGCTTTTTTCCACTATGCAATCTAAAAGTTTCACTTTCATTACAGTTGAATTATTCTAACAAAAATTGTAAAACTACGTCTCATGGTTGGCTGAATCAATGCTTATAATCTGTCTAGTTCTCTGTACATGTATTTTTATTGTGTGAGGTCTATATAATTAAGGGCATACCAATTTCTAATTGAGTCCTTTAGATTCACCACATTTATTTACAAATGATCGAAATTATAATATTTCCTTGTAATAGAAAAATAATATCCAAACACTCCTCCAAATACATGGTAGATGCATATAATAACATCCCTCAAATGAATTGCTTTTGCATTACTGTCAGAATGCTTGTTTTCACTTCAGTTTGTGTTTATATGTTACATGTATATATGTGTATGTTTAAGAAATGATGAATCTGCAACTAATTACAGTGAAACTTCTCCAAACCGGCCCCTCAGAAAACCGGTTCTCCTTGAATATCGGCCGATTTTCAAAGTCCTGGCAGAAATCTTAACATTTCCTTACAAAAGAAGTCTTACAAAACCGGCCACCCCTGAAAACCGGACATCAGCCACTTTTTAAAGTGCATTTGTTAACAAACATGTGTAATTTACCCTTAACATACCAGCCACTTTTTGAAGACACGAAAATTTTGGCCAGAGGTTGATCAAGATCGTCCAGGTGTTCAAATTGACTGACAGACTGGCCAGGTGGGAAATTATCAACCAGAGGTGTGAAAAACACTAGTGCTGGCATCTTTAATTTCTATTGTTTACCTGTGCTGTGAAGGGTGTTAATTGACACTTAGCTAATCCAAAAGACCCTTCCAAATTCAGTACACAATGTTAAAAAAAAGTTAGGAATGAATATAGTATCAAACGCCATATTGTTTCACCATACTATTGTATGGATATACTGTAAGCGGTAGTTAATAAAGAACAAACCCATGACTGTTAATGATTATTATTAAAAGATAGATTAATTTTCTTGGTTTCCATAGACTTAAAATTCCAAAGAAATATTCAAATTACAATTTCATATTTACTACTGTACTTTTTAAAAATGTCAAAACAAAATTGTTAATGACATAAGCGATGAATGTAAACAGTTTTTATAGGTAAGAGGAATTCCAATAATAGGCCTCTGTTCTTTATGTATCCTGTTATAGATTTTCAGTTTAAAATTAGATGATTTCAGCGAGAATATTTCTTTTAATTCATAATTACCTGTTGGTACAAGCGGACTAACTTAATCTCCACCGATAATTGATCATAGATCACCAGATCAAAGTGAACAGTATCTACTTTGTGAATATTGAGATAAAACATCTATAATTGCTAAATTCTCGATATACCAGCCATCCCTCTAAAGCGGCCGTTTTTTCTGGTCCGAGAGCCAGCCGGTTTAGAGAAGTTTCACTGTAGCTTCAGATTTGCATATGTATTAGATCAGGATTTCCAAACTGGATAAGAACGATCTATTTTCAATTTAATCATTTTAGTATTTCATACATCAAAGTTAACTTAAAAATCATGAGTAAGTTGCAATGTATAGTAAAATTTAGACATTTTCTTAAATACATTTCTTTTGCAGATTTATTTTACCTTTCTCACAAGCTTGTGGATTTATACCCTAATGACCCTGTAAGTTTTTTTTTACTGTAATCACTGCTCTATACATAATATTATCTTTTGATAAGCACCATTACAGTTAGTGCTTGTTTTGTGATTGTAATCACTGCTCTATATATAATATTATCTTTTAATAAATACCATTACAGTTTGTGCTTGTTTTGTGATTGTAATCTGCTCTATATATAATATTATCTTTTGATAAGCACCATTACAGTTAGTGCTTGTTTTGTGATTGTAATCTGCTCTATATATAATATTATCTTTTGATAAGCACCATTACAGTTAGTGCTTGTTTTGTGATTGTAATCTGCTCTATATATAATATTATCTTTTGATAAGCACCATTACAGTTAGTGCTTGTTTTGTGATTGTAATCTGCTCTATATATAATATTATCTTTTGATAAGCACCATTACAGTTAGTGCTTGTGTTGTGATTGTAATCACTGCTCTATACATAATATTATCTTTTGATAAGTACCATTACAGTTAGTGCTTATTTTGTAGGTGTCATGGTTTGCTGTAGGGTGTTATTATTTATTGACAGAGAAAAGTGAGCCTGCTCGGAGATATCTAAGGTAAGATTGATTAAGTGAGCTTGCTCGGAGATATCTAAGGTAAGATTGATTAAGTGAGCCTGCTCAGAGATATCTAAGGTAAGATTGATTAAGTGAGCCTGCTCAGAGATATCTAAGATAAAATTGATTAAGTGAGCCTGCTCAGAGATATCCTAGGTGAGATTGATTAAGTGAGCCTGCTCGAAGATATCTAAGGTGAGATTGATGAAGGGAAAAAGTGAGCTGGCTCGGAGATATCTAAGGTTAAATTGCTTAATTGAGTCTGCTCGGAGATATCTAAGGTAAGATTGATCAAGGGGAAAAGTTAGCCTGCTCGGAGATATCTAAGGTTGAATTGATTAAGTGAGCCTGCTCGGAGATATCTAAGGTTGAATTGATTAAGTGAGCCTGCTCGGAGATATCTAAGATAAGGTTGATTAAGGAGTAATGTTAAGTCGGCTTGGAAAATACGCTAGTAATGTTGAACAATAGAAAAAGATGAACCTTCTCAGAGATATCGCAGGTAATATTAAATAGCCATCTGACAATATGGGCAGCCATCAGAGAAATAGTTCTTGCTTCAGGTTTGAGCTCTCCCTTACACAGCCAGTGGACAAGTAAATATTATTGTGCGCCAGGTTTAGTCGTGGATTAGCGTCACATACACAACATTGTTTTCAGGGTAATTTTTTTAATAATTATTTATTCTGTAACAGTAAAACATTGATGTCCCAGTACTTAAAACCAGACAAATTCCACATAAACGTCTTTCCAGCATTTGTTCCGTTGATACAGTATGAGAGATAAACATACACTTTCTGTACACAGTAAAGCAACAACACTAGACCGTGTTTATGGACCTGCCTGGCTGGCCTTCGGTCACTCGTTCGCGGCGGAGAACGAACACGACCAGGCCATGGTGGCGTACTTCACCGCGTCCCAGCTGATGAAGGGCTGCCACCTCCCTCTCTTGTACATCGGACTAGAACATGGATTGACCAATAACTTTAAATTGGCGGAGCGGTTCTTCAGTCAGGCCCTCACCATCGCTTCAGAAGACCCCTTCGTGTTACACGAGATGGGAGTGATAGCATTCAAAAGTCAGGAGTAAGCATGATGAGAACATGTACTGAGGATGGAGGCTTTTTATGTTAAGGAGGAATGACACATCGTCATAATGGCCGACTTCCTCTTGAAACATTAGTGAAAATATAAGTATTGGTAATACTTGTACATTCCTTTTGAATCTAATCGCCTAGCTGGGTAGCTCAGTAGGTTAATGTGATGATTGCTGATCTGAAGATCAAGGTTTCAAGTCTAGCAAGAGTTTAAATTTTTTTTTATTCTTGGTAACTTTCTATTAAAGGGTTTTTACCACGATTTTTAATGTAATTAAAATCAGATGGAGTAACCTTAATAAAGCACGTTTCTGCTGATATATTGTTTCATTACTCCCAATAATTGATACAAACATGCATTTTATCTGCACCTATTCAAAGCTTCTGCTTCTCAAATCGTCACTAATGAGCTATCTAGTCACGTGATACGTCATGACGTCATACGTGTCAATGTGCTGCAGCAGCTATGTATGTGTGTGTGAATAGATTCTATTGAAAGTCATAAATTATACAGAATGGATAGTTAATGTTCCCACATCGATGACATCCCGTAAGTATTTAATATTCCGCCATACATATTTGAACCTGCCGCTGAGCCAAATCTTAAAGAAATTCCCTCAGCAAACATTTATATTAGCCTAATACTACATTGACATTGTCCACTCGGACGGAGATCCCGCTCACAGAAAGGATGGGACGTTTTCAACTTTTGGTAAATATCTGAATGACACATTTCGTTTGCAAACATTTTGACTGTGTTCCCTTGTAGATCATATATTTTTAAAGCATTAGAGGTCTGTACATGATGGTACAGGGATTTCAACAGTCTCGATTGAAGTCAGCATTTCGCAAATTCTATGGTCGTTATAACGATCTAGTTCGTCAATACAACCTCGCATTGGGTCAAATGCTGTCTGACGTGTTTCATACCGATTGCTAAGCCGTTCTTGGCACACTGATTTTGACTGCGGATAACTCCGTTTACCTGATCAGGATATGGGGCTCACGGCGGGTGTGACCGGTCAACAGGGGATGCTTACTCCTCCTAGGCACCTGATCCCACCTCTGGTGTGTCCAGGAGTCCGTGTTTGCCCAACTATCTATTTTGTATTGCTTGTAGGAGTTATGAGATTGATCACTGTTCGTTATCTTCACCATGCATTAGCCAATGTTGATCTAATTAAAATCAGTTCTTCTCTAACCGTTACACTGGAGAAGGTAGAGAAGATTTGCTATTAATTAAATTGATGCCTTGACCTACAATGTGTCAAAGGAAACAGTCGATTTACCGATATTGATTTAATTTATAATTTTATTTTTCAAGGGGGGGGGGGGGGGGGGGGAACCGGATTTTAAAATTACCAATCTGATGAAAATCTATCGACTTCTTAAACCGTGTAGTGTGTGTTTAAGAGGGCGGGAGAGAGAGGGGGGATGGGGCCAATAGTCGTAACCTCTACCTTATAATCGTCCCTCTCATTACTTTAAAAAATATATAGAAGGGGGGGGGGGCTGTCATTCATTATATTGTTGCAATTTTTTTTTCACTACGTTGGTATGCACCGTCATTTTTGATGATTATTGACTGGCATTTTTTCGACTTTTTCATTTTCTTACTATTTTAATCGGGAGGGGGGGGGGATATAGGATATATAGTCTGATAGACCGTGTAGTCATTTCGTACATGGTGTTAATACTCAAAACTTCAAAGGGGGAGGGGGGGGGGGCAATATATCGTTGCATATGAAATCAAAGGTGCATATATATACAGTGAAACTTCTCCAAACCGGCCCCTCAGAAAACCGGTTCTCCCTGAATATCGGCCGATTTTCAAAGTCCCGGCAGAAATCTTAACATTTCCTTGCAAAGAAAGTCTTACAAAACCGGCCACCCCTGAAAACCGGACATCAGCCACTTTTTAAAGTACATTTGTTAACAAACATGTGTAATTTACCCTTAACATACTGGCCACTTTTTGAAGACAATAAAATTTTGGCCAGAGGTTGATCAAGATTATCCAGGTGTGCAAATTGACTGACCAACCTGCCAGGTGAGAAATCATCCATGGAAGGTGTGAAAAACACTAGTGGCCTCTTTAATTTCTATTGTATACCTGTGCTGTCAAGGGTGTTAATTGACAATTAGCTAATCCAAGAGACCCTTCCAAATTCTTTACAAAACATAAAAAACAGTTAGGAACATATTGAATGAATACAGTATCAAACGCCATATTGTTTCACCATACTACATGTATCGTATGGATATAAGCGGTATTTAATAAAGAACAAACCCATGACTGTTAATGATAATTATTAAAAGATAGATTAATTTTCTTGGTCTCCATAGGCTTAAAATTCCAAAGAAATATTAAAATTACAATTTCATATTTACTACTGTACTTTTTAAAAACGTCAAAACAAAATTGTTAATGACATAAGCGATAAATGTAAACAGAGTATTTATAGGTAAGAGGAATTCCAATAATAGGTCTCTGTGTTTTCTTTATGTATCCTGTTATAGATTTTCAGTTTAAAATTTGATAATTTCAGCGAGAATATTTCTTGTAATTCATAATTACCATTAGGTACAAGCGGACTAATTTAATCTCCATCGATAATTGATCATAGATCACCAGATCAAATTGAACAGTACCTACTTTGTGAATATTGAGATAAAACGTCTATAATTGCTAAATTCTCGGTATACCGGCCATCCCTCTAAACCGGCCATTTTTTCCGATCCGAGAGCCGGCCGGTTTAGAGAAGTTTCACTGTATATATAAAGTGTATGCTACACAGAAATTTCTGTGGTTGCCAGACCTGCGGCGACTTCAATGATTGCCTCACTACCTGGTAGGCTATAAGAGTTCTCAAACTGAAGGCAGTCTCTGATTATGTCCAGTCTGAAGGACAACGAGCCTATTAATTTGTGAACAGAAATGTCGATATCATGAATTAAATGGGTTAGAATGCAATGTGTAAGTCCGTCATTGAAGATGGTTTTCCGTTGGTTTGAAGTATTTCTAAATTTAGTTCTAAGCTCACAAAATTTCTCCGACTTGCCTCGTTGGTAAAAGTAAAGAAACTCTTGTTTTTGTGCTGATTATTACAGCTATACATGTATACTGTACAACACAATATAAAGGGACTTGTAACTGTTGAATCTCTCCATTTTGTACCAATAGCCTGCTGTATGTGCTGTTCACAACTTGTTTAAATGTTTTCATGCTGGCTCGCTTCACCGCGATTGACACGTATGACGTCACATACTCAATGTCGCGAAAATCTCTAACGAGAATATGCATATCTGGCTTTTTACACTTTCAATACAAAATAATCACTAAAGCACGCTTTATATCGAAAAAATAATATTAGCACGATTCAAAACACCACATTTTCGTATAAATTTACAAACAATAAAAATCGTGGTAAAAACCCTTTAAAACTGCATTTTAAAAACTAAATAAGGTAAATTTGAAAGTTTTCAATTTCAAAACATTATTGTACATATCCTCCACTTATCATTCCTTTTAGATTTCTGTGGTGTTATTCCTCCTTAAATAAGAAAACATTCATTTTACTAAGCAAAAAAAAAATTTAGTTTCTAAGTTAGTGAAAATATCTCAGTCATTTTGATACTGAGTAACATATTTCTGAAGTTATACATGTAATGGTACATTGTAGATGGTCTACAGCTGAGCGTTATTTTATGGACGCCCTGAGAATATTGGAAAACATCGGTCAGGAAGTTGTTGTAGAAAAATGGGAGCCATTGCTGAACAATATGGGACACACCTACAGAAAATTAAGGTATATATCGTAAACTTAGCAAAACTGAAAGTAAATAATACTCTAATTCCACCTGTGAACTTTCAGATGTGAGGAAATAAACAGAATTTTAAAGTGTAGACAGTTTATTGATGCTATGCTGAGTGTTCTTGGTACAGTACATTGCCCTGAACCAGCGATTTTGCTCTTTACTTGTACAGTGAAACCTGTCTAATCAGACATGCTATGGGAGATATGTTTGGTTTCTTATGAGACAGGATGTTGCAATGGGAAAAAAAACAACAAAAAACAAGAGAACCACCAACGGTACATAATGCGCTGTGGAAAGCTTATTTAGGGTGTTTTTCTTCACCATGATTTGTAGAACTTGGCTTCAAGTAATGTCAGCAATCATCAGAGTGTGACATACTTTCTTTGCATCGTAAAAACAAGACAAATCATGTACTCTCTATGTAATATTTTCACTTGGCATAAGATGTATGTGTACCAAGTTTGATGGTCCTTGCCACAACGAATCGGTCTGTACCCTACTACTACGACCTTGACCTTAAGAAACAATAGGCATCCTCCACTTGGCATAAAATGTATGTGTACCAAGTTTGACGGTCCTAGCCCCAACAGTTCGGTCTGTATACTGCTTACAAGGTTTTCCTGCTAAGTGATATCTTGACCTTGAAAAATAATGGGTTTTTCACGGGTGTATTATGTACCGTTGGCGGTACTTGTTATAGTAATGCATAAAATGTTCAGTGCTGTAGAGTGGTATGTTGTATGTGGTATAAGCCACTGTGTAAATGTTTTATTATTGGAGTATAGAGGAGTTGGATTTTTCATGTTTAACAAATTTTAAAAAACCTAGAGAGGCTTTCTAGAATGAAACCAAGAAAACTGTAAATTTGTCTCCCATGTTCAATTGAAAAAGAAGTTTCCCAATTTTTGTTTTCTGTACAGGAACTATGAGAAATCCTTGGAGTACCACAAACGAGCTGGAATCCTCTCCCCCCAGAACCCATCCACCTACTCCGCCATTGGTTACACCTACGTACTCATGGGAGATAACCTAATGGCAGTTGACTACTTTCACAAAGTAAGGAATTTTTTTTCCTGTCAGTCACAAAGTAAGGAATTCTCTCTCTCTCTCTCTCTCTCTCTCTCTCTCTCTCTCTCTCTCTCTCCCCCCCCCCCCCCCCAATGTTGTATGGGGGAGACATGGTTTTGTCCTGTCAGTCACAAAATTTGTGAACGCACTTCAGTTTCTCCTTCAGTACAATGTGTGATTTGGCTTATTGATTAAAATTTCAGATTTCATGAATTATGAAATGGACTTTGTTTATTCCATACATGGGACATTAGTAAATGTAGTTCCTGATACAGTTTAAATTAGACTCTAATGGAAGATGTAAGAGATATACAGTGCCAAGTGTAACTGTACAAGGTATTAGGTTTTTGTGAAAACTATGAACACTAGTTAAAAATGAAACTAATGAAATGCATGTGGAGATGAAGAACAGTCTCCTGAAAGATTATATCAGTTAGATGGAAGAAGGATTATATCAGTTAGATGGAAGAAAGATTATATCAGTTAGATGGAAGAAGGATTATATCAGTTAGATGGAAGAAAGATTATATCAGTTAGATGGAAGAAAGATTATATCAGTTAAATGGAAAATGCTAACGTTTTCCTGAGGAGCTGAGAGGGGGGAGAGACAGTGTGTATTTTAGACTGAAATGTTCTGATACGAGTCTGATATATGGATGTTTTTAACAGGCCCTTGGGATTCGGCGAGATGACCAATTTTCTACCACCATGTTGTCCAGTGTCATCGAGATTTTGATGGGTGAGATGGATCCTTGTGAAGGTATGTAACTCCCAGGTGGCTCATCTTAACCGTCCACCATCTGTTAGAGGACATTGTACAATATGTTCCAGTAGGCAAGATATATCCTGATCAGCGTTAGAGGACATTGTACAATATGTTCCAGTAGGCAAGATCATATCCTGATCAGCGTTAAATTTCACTGAATTTCCACCTAAAATCTCATAAGACAACTTCTGGGAAAACTGGGGACAGTCTTTGTAAAATGTGCTATTGTAAAGTTTGAATCGTGTAAGCAAATTGTTTAAATGATGGTACACCATTGCTGATTGTGTTTGATTGTAACAATGAAACAGTGACTCTGGGAAGAGAAAGAAATGAGACAAATACTGAAATAAAAGATGTCAATGAAATTTTCCCCATTATTGTCTGCAAGGAGGTGATCAAAGTTGACAAGATCAGGAGTTAATGAGTGCAATGTCTATAACTGTGGTCCAAATTAAAAAGTATGACATTTAATGGTATTTTGAATCTCCCTGGTTTTGCGTGATACGTGTATTTTATTTAATTTCCATGATACTTATGCCAAACAACTGCATTTCTGGTGAAGTTTTTCAAGCTACATACATCTATTGAGACGCCTTTACACAAGAGTTCCACTAATGAGATATAATCTTGGTTATTGACAAAAGAACCTGCATTGCCACATACGATTGAGAATATATGAGACATAATGACACTGGGATTAGTCTGTCTGACATCGGGGATGGAAGTGTTCTTCCATTCCTCCATAAGTCTGGGATAATCTCCGATGTCGTTACAGTTTTACAACAAAATGCTACAAGCACTATTAAAGCATTTGACCAATCAATTTCCATTTCTAAGGAACAGCCCCAGTAGCTTACTGCTAGAAAAGTATTGTGACCATCTTCACTTAGGGCTGAATTATCATCACACGTAATTCAAAATCCCGATTTCCATTACTTTGGTGTTTTGTGTTCTTGTCTGCAATCACTTTGTGTATGCTTGATTGCATTTTTGGTTATACATGTACACTCGCAGTGAAATATTATTTGTTTACCTCGGCTACTGGTGAAGAAAAATCCACACTAATTTAGGTTACTGTAAAAATGGTTATTTACGCTGGGGGTTAAATTTACGTTTTTCCACCGCTTGGGGAAAATATGCAGTAATTGAATATGATGTATATTATACATGTATCAATTATTTATAACTATACACATAGGGGAAATTAACACGCTTTAATAATATACGACCATGAGATTGGTGTATATTTCCCGCGTAAATAACCACTTATACAGTATTTTTTAATCAAAGGTTTGAAATCTGTTGATTTCACTGGTATTTATATCCAGGTGCTTCAGAAGATTTCCCAGCATTCCCTACTCCGGGAAAGTTGGAGTTCTCTCATAGCAGCAGTCAGGAACTGAGTGACCTTGACATTAACCCTGAAGACAATTCAAGCATGGCCATAGAGGAAGTGGACATGGATGACTGAGTCAAACTTAACAGTGGTTGGTTGATTGTTGGAGGCTCAGTGAACAGATGAACAGAGAGTTGATCGGGAAAATAAACGCTTCAGTTTATAGACTGTTCAGTCTGTACTACCTCAGGAATGTACAGAATTGTATTGGTGATGTTTAAATTGTCGCATTGTCATATCTAGCTAATTTATGATCAATGTCAAACTATAGATAAAGTTGTTCAAAACTTGTGTCACACATAGGAAGATCTGATACTTTCAATTCCACTATATGTTGAATATATTAAATGCTCAGTGAGGCTGGTCTGATGACATCACATTTCGTTTTATGTATTTTTAAAAGACTAACGTTATGGAAAATATCATATGATAAATTCAACATAACGTAATATTTCTGTGTTAACTGTGGTTAACAATATTTACAGTATTTGCATGCTATAGAGTCAGTTCATGTTCTGGGCATTTGAATCAAATATGTGAGAAATTGATGTAATAATTGGTTGAGTGACATACGTGAAAATCTTATCAATGATCCACCATCAAAGTTCTTTCATTTATACATTACATATAGCTTACCTTCAGCAGGCATGGACAGCAATCAATTTTCTTCAGAATTTAATTCTGTGTCGAAAAAGAGTGACTGTTCCATTTGTATCAATATGAATAAATGAACTGTCAAATTGGTTCTGATTGCATACTGGTACACAATCATTGATGAAATTGAGAAATAAAAGTACACTGAACATCTAGTTGTGATATTCATTCATCAATATAAGGTCCATGGGCCACATCGCTCACCCAAGTCACCATAGCCCTGCTGTTCTTCAGCTGTTTTGAATTGGCCCCAAAAGGTCACAACATAAGCAAACAATGAATTCACTCAACATTAGTATGCTTCAAAACCAGTATGACTAACATGATGTGGCTGTTCTGGAGAAAATTAAGGTCCTAGGTCATGGTGAAAAGAAGATAGCGATCAGTGATTAATCTCATAACTCCTATAAAGAATACAAAATTAGGAGTAGAGCAAACACGGACCCCAGGACATAACAGAGGTGGGATCAGGTGCCTGGGAAGAGTAAGAATCCCATGTCAACTGGTCACACCTGCCATGAGCCCTATAAATCGGGTAAACAGAGTAATCTGTAGTCAAAATTGGTGTGTTTAGAACAGCCTCAACTGGTATGAAACGTGTCAAACAGCATTTTACCCAATGACAAGTTGTATTGGTAAATTTGATCATTATAACGACCATAAAATTTGCAAAATGCTGACTTTAAACAAAATTGTTAAAACCCATGTAACATCAACTTATTTGTCAGTAACCTGCTTGATTAAAAAACTGATCATATGCAGAACAAGCTCTGCTGAGAGACATAAACATCATATATTCAACAGTACCATTATACAATAGCCTATCCCACACACACCCCATCATAATAGGCTTACCTGCACACCCCTACCATACAATAGGCTAACCCCCATACCCCTATCACACAATAGGTTTACCCATACATCCCTAGCATACAATAGCCTAACCCACACACCCCATCATATGATGGGCTTACCTGCACACCCCTATCATATAATAGGCTAACCCACACATGCCCATCTACAATAGGCTAACCTGCACATCCCTATCATACAATAGACTAATCTGCACACCCCTATCATACAATAGCTAGCTTACTCACACAGCCGTATCATACCATAGACTAATCTGCACACCCCCACCATAGAATAGGCTAATCCGCACACCCCTATCATAAAATAGGCTAATCTGCACACCCCTATCATACAATAGGCTTACCCACACACCCTAATCATACAATAGGCTAACATGCACACCCCACTGTACAATAGGCTAACCTGCACACCCCTATCGTACAATAAGCTTACCTACACATCCCATATTATAAAATAGGCAAACCTGCACACCCCTATCATACAATAACCTAACCCGCACACCCTTATCATACAATTAGACTAACCCGCACACCCCTATCATAAAAGGACTAGTGCCCTTGTAAAACAGCCTGTTGGCACCATTCTGTATTACCTTGCTCCTTACAAAATGAATACAACATTAATATATTTACCGACAGTCAGCCGTACTTGCAGGATGCCGAAATTTATTTACAGTTGTATATAATTACAAATAACAAAATAACACACAAAAGTAATTGCTTAAGCCTTGGACGAATGACATGAAAACATTGTAACTCAACAACATACATGTAATATTCTCCCCTCAAAATAACATCTGGGCCGGCCAGGAACAAAAAATACAGATAAAATGATGATATTTGTGAAAAACTTCAGAAAACCTCTATCCGTTGTTAAATGCCGCTGGATGTAGGGAGTTGCGAACGGACCTCATAAAATTCCAAAAATACAAACATACACATTCGTATACCCTAATACAAAAGTTTGTTTAACCCGGACGGCAACTAGAAGTAAACAATTTAACAAAACTAGATCTTAAAAAAACTTTGCTTAGTACATGTAATTCTATTGGTCAATATACCTGAATTCCATGTATGGATTAATGCGGGATGTAGGCCTACCTTGACAGAATGGGTTCTTCTGGACTCAAATTTAGAGAAGCCAAAGTTCAGGAGAAGACACCGATGGTGTTATGAATATTTTGGATTTAGAAACCGAAAGATAGAGAGAAAAAAAACCACGGAATTTTGACTTTAAATTGAACATACATGTACATATGTATTTAGAAATAAATCTGATGATAACTTGGTCAAACACGTCCACTGTGGATTATAGTGGGAAACTTAGACAATGAATCTAAGGACGTTAACTCTTATTGAATCAGAGAACCTATTTCTGACGTTGAACGAGAACAAGATTCTTCACAACAGAGCCTCTATCTAAATGGACTATCTCAATTTATTCAATTCGTGGCTGGTAAATGGGCAAGCCATCGTTCGTGTTAGCCAGACATCTATTGGTCATGTCGCTTCTACGCGACATGGCCAATAGAGGAGCGGATCGAAGATCTGATTTTAACCAGATTGTTCAAGGCACGTAGAGAAAATTTGAAACCGTTATTCGTGATCAAAGAGAAGTGGCTCATTCTCAGTGTAAACAACTACGAGAATACACCTTGGACACGCCCTCGTGGCCGTGAGAACAGGTGTGTCGATCGATAATACATGTCTTGTTGCCAATTAAGTATGGTGATGTAGAAGGATGCTTCGTTACCATAGAAACGGATAGATTCAAATATGTTCTCGGGTGTGTCGTTAATGAAATTGAGTGTCTAAGCAATCCAATATTGTGGGTGTTTTTTTGGTTGGTTTTTTTTTTTTATTAATTTACAATGTATATATTTGTGATGCCCGAAGAAGCCTTGATCTTGAAAAAAAAAATCTTCTATTTCACCAGTCCCTGATTTCACAAGCAAAATGTGAATGCGAAGTGTCTATTTGCCAGTGTGGTTTATATAGAATAAGAATCCCATTGTGAAAATGACCTATAAGATGATCACATGAAACACCCAATGTCTCCGAATTCTTGAATATACAGGAACCGGAAGCATCAGTTTGAGTTGGCTGTTTTGGCGGGTTTTACCTCAATCCTCTGCCGTTTGTTTGACACGATGAACAGATGAGTAGGACATTTTGGAGGGTCGGGTTTCTTTTTGGATTGTTCCTCCTTATCTGAAATAACTTTTTTAATCATTATGTAAAAACAGATATAGTATTATGTCATTGTCAATTTGTCTAGCATAAAAATCCAATAAATTGCTTATTTTTGCATCATGTGTTTTAAAGTGATATACATGTATATATATTCTATTAATTATTGCCAAGTAAAACGCACTGCTGACTACCCTATACGGTATGCAAATAGCCTTCAGTGGTACTTACAAATTTTAGGTTACTTGTATCGCCTATTGCGTCCGTCGTCCATAAGCAATTGAACATTTTTAACTAATTTTTGACAACTACAATTCCAATTCTTTTTAAATTTGGTACGGGGCATTTTTTTTTAGGACAAGGGAGGACGCAAAAAGTAAATTTCAGGGCTCGTACACCGGGGCCTTAGGGGTGAGGCAAAAAACTGATAGTTTTTGAAATTCTTCATCTCCACTATCGCACATTTTAAAGAAAAACTAAATGCATAGTCATGTCCAGCAGGAAGGCCTCTAACAAATTGCATAGTCATGTCCAGCAGAAAGGCCTCTAACAAAATTGTAAATTTCATTATCCCTGGAGTAGAGATTCTGACTTCATGGCAGAGCCAAACTTTGCATATAGCTAGCCTATAGTATTTATATGTAAAACATACTATTGGTACTAAATTGAAACTGAATGAATATTTAGAAGAAGCATGCAGTACTCCATGATCGTTTTGGTTCCAGGTGGGGCCAAAATTATCATAGTTATCATTGTCTTCATTATTTGAAAGATGTCTCTAATTTTGCTGATACTGTACTTAAAACTAAATGCATACTTAGGAAAAGGAGAAGAGAATGTACCAATATTGTGAATTTTTTCAGCCCCAGAGCGGGTCCACAATAGTTATATCGTATTGATATAACATAAATCATTGGAAGCCTTTCATCAGTATATGTAAGCCTTTTCAGGGAGATTTGTGACACATCTTGTTTTATATTGCTGCTGAATATTAGAATTTAGATTTCAGCTTAGATGTGCAAAAAAGGAAAATTATTCTAGATTCCATAGCCCTTGGGACTATAGTGACTGATATACTCAGTATATGATGCCTGTGCTCTCTCGCTCTCTCTCTCTCTCTCTCTCTCTCTCTCTCTCTCTCTCTCTCTCTCTTTTCTCTCTCTATCTCTCATATGAGCGTATAGACATGTAAACTTACTGGAAGAGGACGTCTGGCATACCTCCCCGTCCGGCTCTCCCCGACAGTCCCACGTCGTGGAAGTTTCATTTTCACTTTCCTCTCTATAGTTTTCCATCTTCTGATGGGGGATATGGGAGGTACTGCACCCCATTCCTGACTCCGGGGCGGGGAGGGTCTCGCGCTGTCAATTTCACTGTTCACATTGAATACAAATTGCCAGGACACCATAGACAGTCTCCTGTAAATACCAACGCACCAGTGGCAGAATGTCTCCAAGATGTTTAGAATATCACGTGATAAAGAAAACCTCAATTACGTCAGACTACGTATGGTTACCGCAAAGGTGGGTGACTGTTCTGAAATGGCAAAATGCTTGATGGCGATGTTTGGCTATGGTAGTAATTGTAGCCTTGTTGAATGAGATTTCAATAAATCCAATTATAGTTTCTGCGCAGACGTCAAATCGCACTCTTCCCGCTGACATGCCAGCTGCTGATGACCATTGGTCCTAAGAGGACTACTATCCTTTCATTAACAAAGACCAGGTTGTCACGATATAGTGAGTAAAGATATAGAAATCGAGGTGAGAGCACGGGAATCATTGTCACCAATAGAAGGATATTGACGTTTCCTCACGTCTCCTGCAAGCTGTCCGTAGGGCACCTGTAGGAAACAGAACTTAAAACAATGGAAGGAATTTGTTAACCGATTCAAAATGGCGTTTCAATGTGATACTTTTATACAATGTATAATAGAAAGTGAACAAGGTGTTACTTGGACAAAATGCAAATCGCACGCGATATTGGTTCCTGCAGTCGCGAGGAATCGCATTTACGTCAAATCTTGGAAAGGCAGATAATAAAAATTCTGTTCTGCTCTGATTTGAAGATATTCTATATGTAGTCTGGGATTGTTCCTTTTATCACACAGATTTCTTGGCTTTATTAGACGCATTAGGTATCAACAAATTTTTAAAAAATCCTTACTCCCCTTTTCTTCTTTTGAATTTCTTATTTTCAGGCTTTGTAACTCTGATTTAATTAATTATAACATCGAGGAATTTTATGTGCGATTAGAAAAATCTCTTGAAATTGTTTTCCTTGGTGATACTGCTTAGATCGGGTTCTTGAACTGAATAGAGCACCTGAAATTCCGTACTTGACGTATTGATTGGGGAAGATCATTTGTTTAAAGAAGAACTACACATGTAGGAAATGCACCAGTTGTTAAACAGTTTCATGAATTCCTTCCATAATCAAAACAATTAACCTTGGTCCCCTATATGCGCTATAGTAATAAGAGATAGCGTCTGTTCACTAACAGAAGCGCTACAGTAATAAGAAATAGCGTCTGTTCACTAACAGAAGCGCTACAGTAATAAGAAATAGCGTCTGTTCACTAACAGAAGCGCTACAGTAATAAGAAATAGCGTCTGTTCACTAACAGAAGCGCTACAGTAATAAGAAATAGCGTCTGTTCACTAACAGAAACGCTACAGTAATAAGAAATAGCGTCTGTTCACTAACAGAAGCGCTACAGTAATAAGAAATAGCGTCTGTTCACTAACAGAAGCGCTACAGTAATTAGAAATAGCATCTGTTCACTAACAGAAGCGCTACAGTAATAAGAAATAGCGTCTGTTCACTAACAGAAGCGCTACAGTAATAAGAAATAGCGTCTGTTCACTAACAGAAGCGCTACAGTAATAAGAAATAGCGTCTGTTCACGAACAGAAGCGCTACAGTAATAAGAAATAGCGTCTGTTCACTAACGGAAGCGCTACAGTAATAAGAAATAGTGTCTGTTCACTAACGGAAGCGCTACAGTAATAAGAAATAGCGTCTGTTCACTAACAGAAAAACACTACACAAGATGTGCATTCATGCCTGCTTCAAAGATCCTAAACAAACACCTAACTTTACAGAACCACTCACGTGACAACATACAACCACTCACATGACAACACAGAACCACTCACATGACAACACAGAACCATTCACATGACAACACAGAACCAGTCACATGACACAACACAGAACCATTCACATGACACAACACAGAACCATTCACATGACACAACACAGAACCATTCACATGACAACACAGAACCATTCACATAACAACACAGAACCACTCACATGACAACACAGAACCATTCACATAACATAACACAGAACCATTTACATGACACAACACAGAACCACTCACATGACAACACAGAACCATTCACATAACATAACACAGAACCATTCACATGACACAACACAGAACCATTCACATGACAACACAGAACCAGTCACATGACACAACACAGAACCATTCACATAACAACACAGAACCATTCACATAACAACACAGAACCATTCACATGACACAACACAGAACCACTCACATGACACAACACAGAACCATTCACATGACAACACAGAACCATTCACATGACACAACACAGAACCATTCACATGACAACACAGAACCATTCACATGACAACACAGAACCATTCACATGACACAACACAGAACCATTCACATGACACAACACAGAACCATTCACATAACAACACAGAACCATTCACATGACACAACACAGAACCATTCACATGACACAACACAGAACCATTCACATAACAACACAGAACCACTCACATGACACAACACAGAACCACTCACATGACACAACACAGAACCACTCACATGACACAACACAGAACCAGTCACATAACACAACACAGCACCACTCACATGACAACACAGAACTGTTCACATGACAACACAGAACCATTCACATGAGAACAAAGAACCATTCACATGACACAACACAGAACCATTCACATGAGAACAAAGAACCATTCACATGACACAACACAGAACCATTCACATAACAACACAGAACCATTCACATAACACAACACAGAACCAGTCACATGACACAACACAGAACCATTCACATAACAACACAGAACCATTCACATGGTAACACAAAACCATTCACATGACAACACAGAACCATTCACATGACAACACAGAACCATTCACATGACACAACACAGAACCATTAACATAACAACACAGAACCACTCACATGACACAACACAGAACCATTCACATGACAACACAGAACCATTCACATAACACAACACAGAACCATTCACATGACAACACAGAACCACTCACATGACACAACACAGAACCATTCACATGACAACACAGAACCATTCACATAACACAACACAGAACCATTCACATGACAACACAGAACCATTCACATAACACAACACAGAACCATTCACATGACAACACAGAACCATTAACATGACACAACACAGAACCATTCACATGACAACACAGAACCATTCACATGACACAACACAGAACCATTCACATAACAACACGGAACCAGTCACATGACACAACACAGCACCACTCACATGACAACACAGAACCATTCACATAACAACACAGAACCATTCACATAACACAACACAGAACCACTCATATGACAACACAGAACCATTCACATGACACAACACAGAACCATTCACATGACAACACAGAACCATTCACATCACACAACACAGAACCATTCACATCACACAACACAGAACCATTCACATGACAACACAGAACCATTCACATAACAACACAGAACCATTCACATGACACAACACAGAATCATTCACATGACACAACACAGAACCATTCACATGACACAACACAGAACCATTCACATGACACAACACAGAACCATTCACATGACACAACACAGAACCATTCACATGACATGTGTTAACATGGGGGGGGAATCTGTTCTTTAAGCATTATAATGGGAAGGGGGGCAATTTATTGAGGGAACACTGTATATCATTGGAAAGGTTTCGACGAGCCGGGTACCAAAATGACCCCATCCTTGTGAAAGGATGTGTTCCCGAAAATAAAGGTAAAGAGAAAGCAGTTTAATTTTTTTTTATTTTTTTTTTTTTACATTTCTGGAAGTTTCAACGAGTAGAATTAATCATACATCGTGTTGTGTCTACAATTGGTCGGAAGACACTTGTACTCGTTACACATAACGAAATCGTTTCTAGTTTTCATTCGGATTTCCTTTGAAAATGACCTCTTCATTACGTTTGTTTGAAAACTCAATTAGTATTTTAATTTTGGAGCTTTCACATAGTTATAGAATATTCTAACATAAAACTGATACTTCAGAACAAAAATTAGTTATTCGTACATATATCTTTATAAACTCGAAACCCTGAATATTGTTTTTCCTATAAAAACATACACACTTTGGGTGATATCTTGACTACCCTCTGACTGAGTTGAAATCCCTCTGAAAGTGTTAAAAAGTTTTATTCTGTTTTGGCGTCAAAATGTCTTCCATGCTTTTGTCTAAAAACTTAATTCAGTATTTTCCCAGTGTGTTTTTAAACGATTTTAAAATAGTCTTACATAAAACTGTGATTTCAGACTGAGGATAGGACATTAGGTATTCAGGCTAATATATCTACATGTACCCCTTTGATTTTAACACACAGGAAGAGAACAGAGGGCCTTGGTTGTTGCTGGTAACGGGTCTTTAGTTTAAAAATTAGTATTTTGTGATCTGTTTTCTTGCAAGTATCACAACTAATCAATGTGTTTCGTAATCTTTAAAATTGCCAAAATCAGTTGTACCCACAGTGTAGATGTAAAGAAAGTTTGGCAATTTATCAAATAACTTGGACGGAGCTGAGAAACACATTACAACTATATCAGATACTTAGTGTAAGAAAATGTCAGAAAATAATTTTTAAAACTGTAGTTTTTCTTTTCTTCATTTTCCAGAACAAGGACCTATTCTGAATATCCTGCTAACATATGAAAACTGTTGTAGCCTAAACGCCGCTGGGAACTTACTAGTATTTTAAATAGCGCAATCATAATGTTTGATGATATCAATTAAACAAAATATCTTTCTTTGTTGTTTAATCGGATGATGAAGGTAGCAAGCATAGCAGAAACAAATTGTAACCACTTAACAGCGGGTTATGAAAAATAAATAACGATATAAATTACAGTACAACTCGTTTATTACGAACATGGATACAGCAACTTTATAGATATAGTAAGTATTTTCTGGTTCCCTGGTAACATTCCTGTTTCGTTATCTAAAACTATCAGTTATAACGAATTGGATATAATGAATTTATGGAAATACATGCAGGATTGATTTTCATTCCCCAAACGCATTAAAACAATGTATTTGCACCTGTTCATACCGAAATTCATATTCTGCAGAATTATTTCTATTCTTTTTTACAAATGAATTGTATATACTTTCGTTTTTTACAAATGTACATGCCCTCACAACTAAACTTTAGGTACATGTACTACCTTTCCTTGTAGAAACCACTCTGAAGTGAATTATTTTATTAATAATCGTGATTGACACCTCCATGCGAGACAGTACTGGCGGCAGACATGCGCAGTCGGTGTTGTCACTACAATGTAATTACACCCAAGCCTGGTTTCCTGGAAGGGGAGGAAATTTAATTACTCACCTTTGATCAGCCAAGTCATTTTAATTAAATATTAATATAACACAAGTACATTATCACTTGCATTATTCATCCAATATATACGTGACAAAAATTGTTTGTAAACAACATGTATTGTATAAATCTATAGATGAAAGGTGAAGATAACGAACAGTGATCAATCTCATAATGGTATGCCCTGAGACCGTACTGTATATAAATGATAAAACAATATTAGGGTTTTTTGTTGTCTTTGTTGTTGTTGTTTTTTTTTTTGGTTTTGTAAAATGTTTCAGGGTAAATATATATCGTAAACAATTAAAGGGACTTTATACTTGGGAGATTGTACCATGCTTTATATAAATCTGTACCTCTCATACCAAAATCGTCACAAATTGTAGAAATGATTTGTTAAACAGATATCGCAAATTACGGATATAACGAACTAAATCCACTCATCCCCATACATTTGCTGTAGTTTTACTGTATACACACGTTCAGTTATTGGTCCCCTTCCGACGAAGTCGAAAGGTATACTTTGGGTTTGCACTCTGTCCGTCTGTCTGTCCTGCAAATCAATTTTCCACTTTTTTCTCTGTTCTTGCAGATATTAATTTCATATTTGGTACATTGCTTTGCAATAATAAGTTATAGATCAAGTTCGAATTTGGGTTTCGGTTTGTTGATTTTTCACCAAATTACGACCCTTGGACTTAGAAAAATCGCATGAATTATCAGTCTTCAGCCCTTATTTTGCAGATATTCATTTGATATTTTGTACATTGCTTTGCCATAAGTTACAAAAAAGAGAAAAAGTTACAGATCAAGGCAAATTTCATCTTGGTTCATTGATCTTTCACATTAGTGCCCTTGGACTTAGGAAAATAGCGTGAATGATCCAATTCCAGACTTTTTTGTTGTGCTTGCAGGTATTCATTTGATATTTTATACATTGCTTTGCCATAGCATGTTACAGATCAAGAGTGAATTTTGTGATTTTTTTCATCGAGTTACTGCCCTTGAACTTTGAAAAATGGTGTGAATTATCAGTTTTTCAGACTCTTTGTTTTGTTGTACGTGCTTGCAAATACTCATTTGATAATTGGTGCATTTTTAGTTTGCCTCTACAAAGTTGTTAAGAACTAGTGGAGTCACATCCACACCAGCTTAAAGTTTACATCCAAGTTTCTTATTTCTGTAGATAAGAGTACTACAGTTCATAGACTTGGTTAAAGACCTAAACCTAATTATAAATATATAATTCCAATGTTATTTATTACAATTGTTTTGATTGGACAAAAATAAAGCTGAACAAGAGTTTACACATCAATAAATCCAAAAACGCGATGTATTCATACACGCCTGAAAACAAATAGCATAGTGTGGGGAAACTATTAAAATTTTTGCAATTGTTAATAAAAAGAATGAATTGGAATTATAAGAATCAAACATTCTGTTTGAAGAATTCATCGATGTGTAAACTCCTGACATTTTACTCACAAACATAACATAAAAGTGCTTTGCACTTTTATTCAGTTTGTGAGTAAAATGTCCGGAGTTTACACATCGATAAATTCTTCAAAAAGAATGTTTAATCCTATAGTATTTTTTCTGGTCTAGTCTTTGTACCTGACTTCCAACCATTCCTATCCCAGTTCCCCAATTTTCCCGTTACCATACCCACACAAGTAACTTCAGATATTGCTGCGGTCCAGTAATTTTTGCGACCAGTGGGGGACTATGTAATGCCATGCAATACTCTCAGAATGCTTGTTACACCATGAAACAAAACACATAGCTATCAGTTTTGTTTTTTTAATTTAAAG